>NW_027361898.1:25347500-25497500 GCF_039654945.1 Dendrobates tinctorius | reverse complement strand
GGATGTCCTGGCAGGGGCCGTAAATATTGAATGCGGGTCCCCCAGCTGATGCTGCTCCGAGGTGGTGGTGGTGGTGGTAGTGGTGGCGGGCCATGCAGGCGTGGTGGCTGTGGCGGTCCATACCGGGGTGGTCCTCCCGCTGGTGGTGGTGGTGGCGGCGCTACAGGCAGGGGTGGTGACGACGGGCCATCCAGTGGTGGTGGCGGCAGCAGTGGTGGGCCAGGCAGGAGCAGCGCTTGGCATGGTGTTGGCGGGTAAGTGTCCAGCTGCACTCGGACTTGTGGCGGTATATTGGTGTCCGGCGAGGCTTGGAAGTGTGGTGGCTGTGCAGTGATATGCAGCAGAAGTAGGTAATGCTGTAAAACGAGTCAGTGGTGGCACCGGTGGAAATGCCACCACTGACTGCTGCATAATCCTACTCTGCTGCATAGCCTGCATAAAAGCATTGTTGCAGGCCTGCATGACAGTCAACTGGAGGTCAGGGGTAAGGTGTTCCGCCGTGTCCCGAGCTATTTGGGTATAAAAATGATGCGCTGGTCTGGCGAGGTTGACTTCCAGGCGCTCAAGGCGACCCTCGATAGACTTGTAGCGTTGGTCCAAAAGGAGGAAACCACTCTCAAGTCTATCGGAGAGTGCCTTGAGGCTACTCTGAAAGACCGAGCTCAATTCAACGAACTCGGGCATGAGAGGCCTGTCCAAGGTCCTCTGCCGCTGCTGGCGGGAAGTGCCCGCAAAACCAGTGGCAGAGACCTGGGACAGGGGAACACCTGAGCGACCAGCTTCCTGGTCTCCAGATGACTGTGGTGCAGACCTGCAAGGTGCTTCCTCGCTGATGGATGGCTGGGAGGGGTCCGGGGCAGCTTGATGAAGGACCGCTTCGGGACCAGGTTGCAGGGTGCTGCTCCAGGTGCTGTGAAAAGAAAAGAAAGAAATTACTACCATAAATTAACAATCGCCAACTCCTGTGGAATAGAAAAGCACAGAATAAAACACAATACAACTAGAAAATACTTACGTTCGGGAGGCAAGGACCGGTCTTAAAAATGCCAAGGCACGATGGTATCGGTACTTCGTGCCGGTCCTTGCCGCAGCACCACTGCGAACCTTATTCTCCTGACGGATATCCCTGTTGAAGCGGTCCTTCATCGAGCGCCAACGGGTTCTGACTTTGTTCACTGTGATGGAAAAAAAAAAAAGAAAAAAAGTAAGACTATGCACTGGAGGCTGTGATCATCCAACTGTGTGTGATGATAGAAACTCCATGGAGTTAATAGCATCACACACAGTTGGGTGATCCCGGCCAAGATCACTGCTGCATCACACTGCATTTAAATACTTACGAAAATCCTTGCGGACCCGGGGAGAGGCGTTGTCCCAGCCATCCATCAGCGATGCGGCCACCTCGTTCCAGAGCCGCCGGATCACCACGTTGTCCGAGTGCAGTTGGTGACGGGTGTCCCACAACGGGACTCGCTCCTGGACTAGACGGATGAGCTCGTCGTTGTCCAGGGCGAGGTCCTCCTCCCGCTGTGGAGCCTAGAAAAGAAAGACAAACATTAATCTTTGAAAGATTTTAAAATAAAAAATATCGAAAACTAGCTGAAGAGCCCGGCGCTGCCCGGGCATAGTAACTACTGTGGTTAGTTATAGAAATTTAAAATTATCCTCCATCCCATAGTCCCGTGCCCATATTCCATCATACATATCCTCCATCCCATAGTCCTGTGCCCATATACCCATCATACATATTCGCCATCCCATATGCCTGTGCCCATATAACCATCATACATATTCGCCATCCCATAGTCCCGTGCCCATATACCATCATACATATCCTCCATCCCATGCCCATATACCCATCATATATATCCTCCATCCCATAGTCCCGTGCCCATATTCCATCATACATATCCTCCATCCCATAGTCCTGTGCCCATATACCCATCATACATATTCGCCATCTCATATGCCTGTGCCCATATACACATCATACATATTCGCCATCCCATAGTCCCGTGCCCATATACCATAATACATATCCTCTATCCCATGCCCATATACCCATCATATATATCCTCCATCCCATAGTCCCGTGCCCATATACCCAAACAAACAAACATACACACACACACACACAAACACACACACACACATACACACTTTGAGCTTTAGATATTGATAAACAAGCCATGAAAAAATTATTTGTTTTAAATGAAAATAAATGCAAAAAAAGCAACAAACATCGAAAAAAACAACCATGAAAATTTAAAAAAAAAAAAAAAAAAATACCAAAAAAAAAAATAAATAAATAAACCAGACTAGAAAATAAGTAAAAAAAAAAAACAGTCCGTCTGTACTTACATCACGTCTACCCGCCCGCACTTGGCCTTGCTGCTCCTGCCGTTCCTCCGGTGGTGGTGGCGTGATGGAGGATGAGGTCTGAAAATTAAACAGAAAAAATTAATCACATGTGTTTATTTTTTCAAATCCATACGGAAGCATAGTACTCACTTCTTCTGCCTCTTGCCCTGTCCCGGGGACATATTCTTCACCAGATGAAGACATGCTGCAATAAAAAAAAAAAGAGACATAAGTACATAGAAATGTATTGAAATTTCAGCCAGACATTAGGTTTTTCATACTTACATTGGTGCAGCTTGTGCTGTGTGTCCACTAGTGAGCAATCCTTAAAGTATTGTGGAATCCCAGTGCCCACACCATTTTATCACCTTGGTTTTTTTTGTTTTTTTTTACTGTCTAGACCAAATTTCAGTCATGTTTATTTAAAAAACGCATGCGCATAAAAACGCAAGCGTGCGCAAGACCATGCGCAAGTATTGCGCTCCCATAGGCTCCAATGTGGTGTTTTTGCGCATTCCGTGCGCATTCCGTGCGCATGCGTTGTTTTAACGAGACAGGGCGGAACCAAAAATGCAACATGTTGCGTCTGACGCGCCTGGCGCGAAAGACAAAAAAACGCATGCGCACGAAAGCGCAAATATGCGCAAGACCATGCGCACATCATGTAAAATATAGGTGCGCAGTGCGCATGCGCACTGGTGCGCCCGATGCGCTGCGCACAAAAGCGCTAATGTGAAACCAGCCGTACTAGTTATAATCTTCTAAAGTCAAAAAAAAAAAGTCTATATAAAGGAGGTGCCTGCCAAAACTCTGCCACTACTACACTGACAGATTGGAGAGCAGACAGTCAACAAGGAACCCATCTTCGATCAGCGAAGAATGTGAGTATATTACATTATATGCCTGTCCTTTTAAATTATGTATGTACTAATGATTTTTGTTATTTTTACATGCAGTATGTCTTCAGTATCCGAGTATTCCCCATCGCGGCAGGAATTGGCGCAAGCAGACCGTGAGGTGATTATTTTCGTGCATCTGGTAAGTATATCTGCAGCTTCTCCAAATCTCTTACGTTTTTTTCAACTTTTTTAAGACATCGTCATCATCATCTTCTGCGGACGGGACTAGTGAGGGCGAAGAGCAGGAGCAGCGAAGCCAAGTCCCGGTGGTGATACGGAATGTATGTATCAAATGATTTGTAATGTTCTTTATTTTTTATCTTCTATTTTTACTCTTTTTTATGTTTATTTTTTTGTAACTTTTTATTCAATTTAAATTTGATTATTCTAATGAATGTGTTTTGTCTAGGTTCCACAACGGGATGAAGACGTCTACCTGGATAATGAGCAGCTCATCAGCCTGGTCCAGGAGCGTTCGCCGTTGTGGGACAGCCGTGACCGGCTGCACAAGGACATTGTGGTGACCCGGCGGCTATGGAATGAGGTGGCCGCAGCGTTGATGGATGGCTGGGACAGCGCCACAGCATCCTCCAAAAAGGCGTTTAGTGAGTATTTCCCTGCTCTGTATTGTGCCGCAGTGACTGTTGTCCTTGACGGCACTGTTGGGTTTCGTGCTAGGCATATTCTAGCAGGAAACCCAACAGTGTCATCGGGGTCTACAGTGACTGCTTTGAGTATTGTATTGCTACATTGTGCCGCAGTGACTGTTGTCCTTGACGGCACTGTTGGGTTTCGTGCTAGGCATATTCTAGCAGGAAACCCAACAGTGTCATCGGGGTCTACAGTGACTGCTTTGAGTATTGTATTGCTACATTGTGCCGCAGTGACTGTTGTCCTTGACGGCACTGTTGGGTTTCGTGCTAGGTGTATTCTAGCAGGAAACCCAACAGTGTCATCGTGGTCTACAGTGACTGCTTTGAGTATTGTATTGCTACATTGTGCCGCAGTGACTGTTGTCCTTGACGGCACTGTTGGGTTTCGTGCTAGGTGTATTCTAGCAGGAAACCCAACAGTGTCATCGGGGTCTACAGTGACTGCTTTGAGTATTGTATTGCTACATTGTGCCGCAGTGACTGTTGTCCTTGACGGCATTGTTGGGTTTCGTGCTAGGTGTATTCTAGCAGGAAACCCAACAGTGTCATCGGGGTCTACAGTGACTGCTTTGAGTATTGTATTGCTACATTGTGCCGCAGTGACTGTTGTCCTTGACGGCACTGTTGGGTTTCGTGCTAGGTGTATTCTAGCAGGAAACCCAACAGTGTCATCGGGGTCTACAGTGACTGCTTTGAGTATTGTATTGCTATATTGTGCCGCATTGACTGTTGTCCTTGACGGCACTGTTTTTTTTTTAACAACAGTGGACAAAGTCCGAACACGTTGGCGTTCAATCAAGGACCGCTTCAACAGTGATGTTCGTGCTGAGGGCCAGGTTCGCAGTGGATCTGCGTCAAGGACCAGAACTAGATACCGTCACTATCACGCGTTGCAGTTCCTAAGACCGGTCCTTGCCACGAGATCGTAAGTATTATAAATTTTGGGTTTTTATTTTTATTAATCTGTGTTTTTCTAATCCACAGCTGATGCTTCTTGTAAAGGCATGGTAGTAATGATTTTCCTTTCTTCCACAGCACCTGGAGCAGCACCCTGCAACCTGGCCCTGGAGCGGTCCTTCCTCGGATGTCCTCTGACCCGTCCCAGCCATCCGACAGCCAGGAAGCACCTTGCAGGTCAACCACACACACAGCTGGTGACCAGGAAGCTGGGCCATCAGGTGTTCCCCTGTCCCAGGTCTCTGCCACTGGTTATGCGGGCACTACCCGCCAGCGGCAGAGGGCCTTGGACCGGAATGTCTTGCCCGAGTTTATGCATTTGAGCGAGGCCTTTAATTCCAGCCTCAAGTCACTGTCCGACAGAGTTGAAAGCGGTTTTGCACTCATGGAACGTGGTTTTAACCACTTTGAACACCACTTCAATTCTGTAGAACAGCGCCTTGACCGTCTGGAGGCCGACCTCAACAGACCAGCACACCATTTTTTTAGTAAGATTGAAAAGGGCATGGCGGAACACCTTAGTCCTGAGCAACAGCTGAATGTGCTGCAGGCCTGCAACAATGCTTTCTTGCAGGCTATGCAGCATAATCGGTACGGTAAGCAGTCAGTGGTGTCATTTCCACCTGTGCCACCATTGACTCGCTTCACCTCACTACCGACTTGTGCTGCATACCACTGCACGGACACCTCTATTCAAAGCCAGGACACCCACCGTTACACCACCACAAGTCTGAGTGCAGCTGGTCACTTCACCGACACCACCATGGCAAGCGCTGCTCCTGTCTGGAGCACCACCGCCACTCCCATGCATGCGTGGAGCTCAGCCACCACTAGGCAAACATGGAACAGCCCTGCCGCTACAACAACATGTAGTAGCCCTGCCTCCACCACTCTGCAAACCTGGACCATCACTGCCGCCACCAGTCCTCCTGCAAGGACGAGCACTGCCAACGAAGAGCAGCAGCAGCAGCCACCTCAGCAGCAGCAGCCACCTCAGCAGCAGCCACCTCAGCAGCAGCAGCAGCCACCTCAGCAGCAGCAGCCACCTCAGCAGCAGCAGCAACCACCTCAGCAGCAGCAGCCACCTCAGCAGCAGCAGCAGCCACCTCAGCAGCAGCCGCCACCTCAGCAGCAGCAGCAGCCACCTCAGCAGCAGCAGCAGCCACACCAGCAGACGGGGGACCTACATTCAATATTTGCCCCTAGTTCAAGGCGAAATCTATCAAGGCGGGCATTGGGCCAAAGTCGGTCCAGGCACACAAGCCTACGGCGACATGCCATTACAACTAATGTACCTGAACAGATTTCCTCTCCTCCAAGTGTTCCTAGTTTAATTCCATTAACTGGACTACCTTCCCCCACAAGTTTTGTTGCCCCTTCCCCTCAAACACCGTCTTCAACTGCAAGTGTTGCATATTCCCTGCACACCCCCAAATTGAAACCATCTGCCCCCAAACGCCGTAAAAAATAATTTTTTGGTTTATTTTTGTGATTAAAAATAAATTTACATTTGTGGTTCACCATTACAAAGTTTCATTAATGTTGTTTGCGCCGCTCACACACACTGATGGGTAAATACATGTTAAAAACCAACCCAAGGCCTAGTATAGTCATATGTGAAATAACACGGACTAGTATAGTCATACCAAGGCCTAGTGTAATAACTCGAGTTTTACCAACTTGGATCTGGTTTCATGAAAAACAAACTGTTGAAACTTGTCTTAAAAATAAGTTTCTTTCTAGTTTCACCAGTTTGTTTTTTGTGAAACAAGATGCTAGTTGTTAAAAATCGAGTTATTACAGTAGGCCTTGGTATGACTATACTAGGCCGTGGTATTTCACATATTACTATACTACTAGCCCCAAGGCCTACTATACTCATATTTGAAATACCACGGCCTAGTGTAGTCATTCCAAGGCCTAGTTTAATAACTCTAGTTTTACCAACTAGAATCTGGTTTCATGAAAAACAAACTGTTGAAACTTGTCTAAAAAATAAGTTTCTTTCTAGTTTCACCAGTTTGTTTTTTGTGAAACAAGATGCTAGTTGTTAAAAATCGAGTTATTACAGTAGGCCTTGGTATGACTATACTAGGCCGTGGTATTTCACATATTACTATACTACTAGCCCCAAGGCCTACTATACTCATATTTGAAATACCACGGCCTAGTGTAGTCATTACAAGGCCTAGTGTAATAACTCGAGTTTTACCAACTAGAATCTGGTTTCATGAAAAACAAACTGTTGAAACTTGTCTAAAAAATAAGTTTCTTTCTAGTTTCACCAGTTTGTTTTTTGTGAAACAAGATGCTAGTTGTTAAAAATCGAGTTATTACAGTAGGCCTTGGTATGACTATACTAGGCCGTGGTATTTCACATATTACTATACTACTAGCCCCAAGGCCTACTATACTCATATTTGAAATACCACCGCCTAGTGTAGTCATTACAAGGCCTAGTGTAATAACTCGAGTTTTACCAACTAGAATCTGGTTTCATGAAAAACAAACTGTTGAAACTTGTCTAAAAAATAAGTTTCTTTCTAGTTTCACCAGTTTGTTTTTTGTGAAACAAGATGCTAGTTGTTAAAAATCGAGTTATTACAGTAGGCCTTGGTATGACTATACTAGGCCGTGGTATTTCACATATTACTATACTGCTAGCCCCAAGGCCTACTATACTCATATTTGAAATACCACGGCCTAGTGTAGTCATTACAAGGCCTAGTGTAATAACTTGAGTTTTACCAACTAGAATCTGGTTTCATGAAAAACAAACTGTTGAAACTTGTCTAAAAAATAAGTTTCTTTCTAGTTTCACCAGTTTGTTTTTTGTGAAACAAGATGCTAGTTGTTAAAAATCGAGTTATTACAGTAGGCCTTGGTATGACTATACTAGGCCGTGGTATTTCACATATTACTATACTACTAGCCCCAAGGCCTACTATACTCATATTTGAAATACCACGGCCTAGTGTAGTCATTACAAGGCCTAGTGTAATAACTTGAGTTTTACCAACTAGAATCTGGTTTCATGAAAAACAAACTGTTGAAACTTGTCAAGTTTCACCAGTTTGTTTTTCGTGAAACAAGATCCTAGTTGGCAAAAATCGAGTAGGCCTTGGTATGACTATACTAGGCCGTGGTATTTCACATATGACTATACTAGTAGGCCCAAGGCCTACTATACTCATATTTGAAATACCACGGCCTAGTATAGTCATTCCAAGGCCTAGTGTAATAACTTGTAAGTTGGAATGGAGCAGATTACATTCATCCACTCAATGCTGACTTGTATTCCCCATGGACTTTCATTGGGGTTGGGTTTTGAGGGTTGTGTTTTGAGAAAATCACATACTTTTTTTTCAGCTAGTTGCACAATTTTCTCTTGAAAAAAATTGGTTTCCTGATTCATGGCCTGCAGCTTTGCTCGTTCCAATATATTTTTATTTAATTGGAGTTTAAAAAATATAGTGCACTCAGTAATGGTATCAAATAAGGTTTTTTATTACCATAAACAAACAAAAACATTACACCATTTCATCTTGCCAGTGCACCCGTCCTACATCAGAAATAAAGTAGGCCGCAAATTGGTCCCTCATTTGGCCAACTTCAACGGATGACCTGAGAGTGTGCTGAGTGAATTCAGGCAATGGGTTAGGAGCATCATCGTCCAGTTCAAAGGTCGGGTGCTCTTTAGCCATCACAAAGTTATGTAGAACCACACAGGCCTTCACCACCTCATCGACTGTTTCAAGTTTAAGATTAATGGCCGTGCCCAGAATTCGCCATCTGGAGACAAGAATCCCAAAAGCACACTCGACAGTTCTTCTGGCCCTGGTCAGCCTGTAATTAAATATTTTTTTGGTGTGGTCCAAGTCCCGGCTGGAGTAGGGTTTCAGTAAGTTTCCGCACATTTGAAAAGCCTCATCGCCAACCATTACAAAGGGCAGTGGCGGAGCTTCGGTGTGAGGAAGAGGCCGTGGCATAGGGAAATTAAATTGGTTGCCATACAACCTCCGGCCCATGTCTGAGTTTTTAAAAGCCTGTGAGTCATTACCACGGCCAAATGCTCCAATGTCCACTGCTACAAACATACATCCGGCATCCGCAATCGCCATGAGTACTATTGAAAAGTACTTTTTGTAATTATAGTACTCAGATCCCGTTCTTTGGGGTTTGATGATCCGTATGTGTTTACCATCAACAGCTCCCAAACAGTTGGGAAAATTGCATACTGTCCAGAATTTGTCAGCAATTTCCATCCACTTTTCAGCGGTGGGCAGGGGCATAAATTCTGGACAAAGAACATTCCAGAGAGCCCGGCAGGTGTCAGCAACAATTCCAGACAAGGTAGAGATTCCAATACGGTACTGGAAGTGTAGTGAAGATAGGGTTTCTCCAGTCGCCAGGAATCTGTGAACAGACAAAGAAGTAAAATTAATATTTATGTATATTATTTTAAAAAACTATAAAATAAAATATTAGTACATTCACGAAAACTAATTACCCAAGGTTTTGAATACTAAATTTAAAAAAAAAACATCAGACCGCACCCCTTGGTTTTTAAAACATACCGTAATGTCACCAGTAGCCGTTCCTCAGGAGGAATCGCACGACGGAGCTGTGTGTCCTGTCTCCGGATGGATTGTTGGACACGAGCAAGCAAATCCATGAAACTTTCGTGGGACATCCGGATATAATCTGTAAATTTCTCCGGGTTTGACTGGAGCTCGCTGTAGAGGGTGTGGTATGCCCCACGGCTCTCCCGGAGTTCAACAATCGGATGTATCCACATACGCCGCCGTCTTCGCTGCCTCTCTCTCTTCCTTTGTTCATGGCAAGCAACTGCATACGCCTGAGCCATCGCGATGTCCAAATCCAAGTTGAAGTGAAAACTCTTCCAGCGCAGATCCATGGTCACGAGAAGAATCAAGCAAATGTGAAGAATACTGTAGACAGGGTCTATATATTAACATACCACACCCACAATGAAGTCCCATTGGTCTTGTGTGTTGTTGAATGGTTGTTTTTTTTTTTTTTTGGGGGGTTTTTCCAAAGTCTGTAAAAAAACGCAAACGCACAAAAAACGCATACAAATGCACAAAAACGCTGCGTTTTTTTCCTGCATGCACATAAAAATGCTTGAAAAAAACGCAGCGTTTGTATGCATTTGTATGCGTTTTTTTAATGCATTTTTTTGCGGGAAAAACGCGCTGCAAAAAAAAGCAAGTGTGAAACTAGCTTAAGGGGGTGATAAACGGTGGGGTTATTTACTATTTTTTTTTATTTTGATCACTATGAGTTTATCATAGTGATCCAAATGAATGAATGGAATCTGCCAGCTGGCATTTTATTCCAGATCCAAGATGGCGGCGCCCACTGGAGAACGCTGGCGGGACAGAGGACCACCGGGAGGGAATCCTTGACCACCGGGAGGTATAGGGGGGAAATCGGGGACCCTATTTCTCTCTCCTCTGATGTGCGATCACATCAGAGGAAAGAGAAATTAAATGCAAAATCGCGGCATTTTTTGCAATCGCTGTTATAGGGTTAATAACGGCGATCGCAAAAGCGGGGTCGGTAAAAACCGACCCGATTCATGTTCTCTGGGGTCTCGGCTACCCCCAGCAACCAAGACCCAGGAAAAAAATCCGACACTGGGAGGCGCTATTTACTTACTCCACAGCGCCGTGAATTAACGGCGCTTGTGTTTAAGTACCCTTAATTACCGCCATTAAAAGGCGTATCGGCAGTCGTTAAGGGGTTAATGGAGAATTGTTATCCGTCATGGGATTTTCTTGTGTAAATACTGTTGAAAAAAAGTCATTTAGCATAATGGCTTTTTCCTCATCCTCATCCACCATTTCACCCAGACTATTTTTAAGGGGGCCAACACTATCATTTTTTAGTTTCTTACTATTTATGTCGTTAAAGAATACTTTGGGATTATTTTTACTTTCTCTGGCAATGAGTCTCTGTGTCTCAATCTTTGCTGTCTTGATTTGCTTTTTACAGAATTTATTTAATTTTCTGTATTTATTTAATGCCTCATCACTACCTACTTGCTTTAATTCTCTAAATGCTTTATTTTTATCTCTTATTGCACCCCTTACAGCTCTATTTAACCATAGTGGTTTCCTCCTATTTCTCGCATGTTTATTCCCATATGGTATATATTGTGCACAGGTCCTATTCAGGATGCTAATAAACGTCTCCCATTTTCTTTGTGTATTTTTATGTCTCAGGATATCGTCCCAGTTGATCGCACCAAGATCATCTCTCATCCGTTGGAAATTTGCATTCCTGAAGTTTAGTGTCCTTGTAACTAGAGTTGAGCGACTTTTGTTTTTTTAGGGTCGAGTTTCGTTTCGTGAAACCCGACTTTTCCATTTCTAATGCTCTAGTGTATAATGGGCCCTGTAAATGCTGCTCCAGTGTCTGATGTCCACCTTTGGAATGTTCCAGTGTATGGTGGGCCCCATCTATCATTCTCCAGAGTATAGTGCTCCCCAAAAATTGCTGTCCCAACATTGAAAACAATCAAATAAGTCTCCTCGCTAAGGAATCCCTGTACTAGTCTGGACTCCTCGTCGTCCCCATCTTCCATCTCACTGCACAGTATTTCAACCTTGCAAGTGCTGTGATCCTGAGCAAGCAGGGGGGGCCCACTCGTTGGCGACGGCACTGGCACAGGGCCCCTGATAGTACGGTGGTGTGTCTGATGGCGGGTGGGCCGAACCTGCACTTTCATCTGCAGCTTCCTCTTTGTCACCGTGTAAGATGGAACTGTATATGGGAAGGGTAACCTGAGTTTCATCAGGCTCAGATTCAGGCCGTGTAGCGTGCGAGGGGAATGTAGTGGTCTGGGTCAATGTGCCAGCAGATTCATCGAGCAGTGGCTGGGCATCAGTGCACTTGTGTCGCCCCCAGGAGTACGGTCGCCACAGTGGCATTACCTTCCTCCTAGGGAGTGTGATGTCATGCTTGGGAGCAGCGAAGGATCTCTCTAGCAGGTTAACTGATTGGGCGGCGTTATTCCCACGAGTCATGACCCTCCAAACAGCGTTCATGAAGGCAAAGTGTTTGTTATACGTGGGCAGTATGGTTGCAAAGCTGAACCTTAAAGGAATGTCCAGAAGGGCACCACCAGGAGTGGAGCCTACGGTTAAATTCGACTCCACCTGGGAAACCTCAACCATGCCAGCTACAGAAAAGATGCACACATTGCAAGCTTAATTCCGTTAACGAACGAGACTCCGTCATGCCCCGCGGTCCGAGTCCGGCTTACTAGAGGGACACGTGAGGCTCTGGCACATGAGATTGGCCAATAACTGGTGTGTCATGCCCTTACATGTCCGTGGCTGCATGTGCGCTACACTGAAAAGGCCAGCGTTTGTCGCTTACAGGTGCAGATAACCCGCTGAACAACGTTAGTGATGGGGATCACTGATTACAATTATTACCCGCGAACGATGATTTCCCAGTAAGTGCAGGTCAACAGCAGTTCCGGAATTAGGCCTAACCGTCATTCCTGAAAAAATGAAAACTTACGTGTGCAAACCACAGGTGCGGTAGCTTGCTTAACATTCAAAATATATGTCTATACATCAGGAGGCAGGCTCAGACGGTGTTAGGCCCAGTATGGCTTGCACGTGATTGCACAAAGGTGAGAAAGGGTACCGTATCCCAGGATAACATGTATGGATAGCGTACACATTCAAAATATATGTCTATACATCAGGAGGCAGGCTCAGACGGTGTTAGGCCCAGTATGGCTTGCACGTGATTGCACAAAGGTGAGAAAGGGTACCGTATCCCAGGATAACATGTATGGATAGCGTACACATTCAAAATATATGTCTATACATCAGGAGGCAGGCTCAGACGGTGTTAGGCCCAGTATGGCTTGCACGTGATTGCACAAAGGTGAGAAAGGGTACCGTATCCCAGGATAACATGTATGGATAGCGTACACATTCAAAATATATGTCTATACATCAGGAGGCAGGCTCAGACGGTGTTAGGCCCAGTATGGCTTGCACGTTATTGCACAAAGGTGAGAAAGGGTACCGTATCCCCGGATAACATGTATGGATAGCGTACACATTCAAAATATATGTCTATACATCAGGAGGCAGGCTCAGACGGTGTTAGGATCAGTATGGCTTGCACGTGATTGCACAAAGGTGAGAAAGGGTACCGTATCCCCGGATAACATGTATGGATAGCGTACACATTCAAAATATATGTCTATACATCAGGAGGCAGGCTCAGACGGTGTCAGGCACAGTATGGATTTGACGGCCCAGACTACACAGCGGAGGAGCAGGGAGAGGTAAAGATTGCAAATGCTGGGGCCCTGCCCAAGCAAGGGGGGCCCACTCGTGGGCGTCGGTACTGGCACTGGGCCCCTCATAGTACGGCGGTGTGTCTGACGGCGGGTGTGCACCACCACCATCAGAGACACTTGATTGCACTATGAGGGACCCTGTGCCAGTGCCCGTGCCCAAGAGTCGGCCTACCCACCTGTCCAGGGCAACGGCACTCGCACGGTGTCGTGCGCTAGGTGGTGACCCCGGCCATGGGGGGGGGAGGCAGCACAGTTAGGGAGTTTTAGAAAGTGGCATATGTTGATGTTGGACATTCAGCTGATGCAAAAGGCGAAATAGGTCAAGTCCCAGGAAGAGGTGGACCAAAGCAAGCCATTTTTCTGTCACCCTATGTGTCATCAGGGGAAGGTGGGACAAAATCCTTGGAAACCCATGCATGGTTCATTTTAATGAAGGTTAGATCATCCACATTTTGGGTTGACAGATGGGTCCTTTTTTCTGTCAGGATTGATCCAGCTGCACTGAAGACTCTTTCCGATAGCACACTTGCAGCTGGGCAAGCGAGCTCCTGTAAGGCATATTGTGCCAATTCAGGCCAGGTGTCCAGTTTAGCGGCCCAATAGTCAAAGGGGAATGACCTGTGTGGGAGAACATCGATATGGGAGGAAAAGTAGTTTGTAACCATAGTTGACAACTGCTGTCTCCTGTCACTTTCCATCGATGCAGTATTACCAGTTGTGTGAGCGGTCCGTGAAAAATCAGTCCACAACATTGTCATGAAACCCCTGTCTCCAACGCCACTTCTGCTGTGTGCACCATGAACACCTCTGCCAAGCTGCCCCCGGCCCGTACGGCTCGTGTGAGAACCATCACCGCTGCTGTGTGCTGGGAATGCCTCAAGCAACCGATTTACCAGAGTTGCTTGTTTATTAGCCAATATTAGGTCAAGGTTCTCCTGTGGCATGATGTTTTGTAATTTGCCTTTATAGCGTGGATTCAGGATGCTGGCCAACCAGTAGTCGTCATCGTTCATCATTTTGGCAATGCGGGGGTCCCTTTTTAGGATCTGCAAGGCATAATCTGACATGTGGGCCAATGTTCCCGGTGTCAATGATGCACTGCGAGTGCTGGGTGGAGGAGCACTTTCTGGCAAATCCACATCCCTCCAGTCACGCACAAACCCTGTACCAGACCTTGCCACGCCAACATTTTCACTTGCCCCACGAGATGCATCCTCCTCCCCTAAGTAATCATCCCCATCATCATCCTCCTCCTCCTCTTCTTCCTCCACCTCGTCCAGGAGAGGTCCCTGAGCAGACAATGACTGAATGTCATCAAGGATTCCCTCCTCCTCTTCCTCCTCATCAACATTGGCTGCAGATGCCTGCTCCTTAAGGTGCGTCAAAGTTTGCATGAGCAGACGCATAAGTGGGATGCTCATGCTTAGGATGGCGTCGTCTGCGCTTACCAGCCGTGTGCATTCCTCAAAACACTGAAGGACTTTACAGAGGTCTTTCAGCTTCGACCACTGCACACCTGTCAACTCCATGTCTGCTCTCAAAGTGCCTGGCCGTGTATCCTCCCACAAATGCATTATGGCCTGCCTCTGCTCGCACAGCCGCTCCACCATGTGCAGGGTGGAGTTCCACCTTGTTGCAATGTCGATAATGAGGCGGTGGTTGGGAAGGTGGAGCAATCGCTGCAGCTTCTGCATACGAACGGAGTGTACAGGCGACCGGCGGATGTGCGCGCACAGTCTTCGCACCTACTGGAGCAGGGCTGTTAACTCCGGATAATTTTTGAGGAAGCACTGCACCACCAGGTTCAAGGTGTGAGCCAAGCAAGGTATGTGGCTGAGTTTTGAAAGGGCTATGGCTGCCACAAAATTACGGCCGTTATCACTAACTACCTTGCCTGCCTCAAGATGTACACTGCCCAGCCATGACTCAGTTTGTCGCTTCAAGTACTCGGCCAGCACCTCGGCGGTGTGTCTGTCGCCCAAACACATCATCTGCAACACAGCCTGCTGACGCTTTCCACTAGCTGCTCGATAGGGGGACACCTCGTGTGCAACAGTGGCAGCTGCAGATGGAGTGCTCGTACGACTGCGCTCTGTGGACGAGCTTTCGCTTCTGGAGGAGGAGGAGGGTCGAACGCCTACAGCCAACTGTTTCCTATACCGTGGGCTAGGCAGCACTGTCCCACCACCGCTGTCCCCTGTGGACCCTGCTTCCACCACATTAACCCAGTGCACAGTGATGGACACGTAACGGCCCTGGCCATGCCGACTGGACCATGCATCAGTTGTGAGGTGCACCTTTCCACTCACTGACTGCTTGAGTGCATGGACAATGCGGTCTTTTACATGATGGTGGAGGGCTGGGATGGCTTTGCGAGAGAAGAAGTGGCGACTGGGTAGGTCATAGCGTGGTACTGCATAGACAATGAGTTCACGGAAAGCTGCGCTTTCCACCAACCGATAGGGCATCATCTCAAACGAGACTAGTTTGGCAATGTGGGCGTTCAAACCCAGTGTACGCGGATGAGAGACTGAGTACTTTCTTGACCTACTCATAGTGTCTGGGAGGGTGAGCTGGACTTGAGAGCTGCATATGGTGGAAGTAGCGGTGGACAGGGCGGACTGAGAGAGGGTTGATGATGGTGATGGAGTTGGTGTTCTTTCTGATGGCCTAGATTCAGTATTTCGTTGATATAACAGTGGGATTCCCTGACTGCTGTGGCCTTGCAATGACACCTCAACATTTGCTGCTGTGCTAACCGGTGGGCTTACAGTGGGGGAAACAATGTAGCGTTGTTGACTACCTTCTTTGTGATTAGTTGCACATGTGGCACTTGAGGTTTGGTGTTGTGTCCACACTTGCAAGGGCATGCTGGTTAAATGTCTAAGCATGCAACTGGTCTTCAAATTTTTCAGATTTTTCCCTCGGCTAAAGGTCTTTGCGCACTTCTTACAGATAACCTTGGCCTGATCATGAGGATTTTGTTCAAAAAAGTGCCACACTGCACTCTTCCTACTTTGGCAGACATTTTGCGGCCTAGCACGCTGTGATCTTTTGACCGTCTGGACAAGCTGTCCAGCAACTCTTTTGATTTTTGGAACCTGTCTTTGGAGTGCTCCGGGCCTGCCAGATAACAGCTGTTGCGATGTTGATGTCTGCTGTGGATGCTCCTCCTCATCTGAGCTATTGAAAGCAGCACCCTTTTCCCCCAATGGATGCCAATCTGGGTCAACAACTGGGTCATCCATCACCTCCTCTTCAATGTCATGTGCACCTTCCTCTGTGTCACCGTGTATGGTGGTATAGTGTGCGGGAAGGGGCACCTGAGTCTCATCAGGGTCAGAATCTGGCTCTGTACACTGCGAGGACAATGTAGTGCTCTGAGTGAATGTACCAGCAGAATCATCTATCAGCGGCTGTGCATCAGTGCACTCCATGTCAGATTCATCTTGGCCTGGGTAATTCACCATTTCACTTGATAATCCAGGCATGGTATGTGAAAACAGCTCCATGGAGTAATCAGTAGTATGGCCTGCGTCATCCTTCAATCTTGGTTGGGGTGAAGGACACAAGGAAAGGTGTGGTTCATGAACATGAGCCTCCAATGACGACTCAGTGCTTTTATTTTTTACAACTTCAGAAGAGGAGGCGATAGAGCTGGAGGCTGAGTCAGCAATGTAAGACAAAACTTTTTCTTGAAGCTCTGGCTTTAAAAGCGGTTTGCCAACTCCTAGAAAACTAAGCCTTCGAGGCCTTGTGGAGCCAGACGATGATGCAGGCTCAATACCTCCTGCATTCGGTCCTATTTTGCTTTTGCCACTACCATCAGATCCACCACCACCAACACCATCATTACCAGCTGCCAACCCCTGCCCAATTCCATGGCCTCTTCCACCAGCCTTCCTCATTTTTGGTAGAAATGTAGACAAAATCCAACAAACTATATAGTAATGTAAAACAAGGTACAAGGTGTCTATAGGACAGGGGAGATTTTGAATTTCTGCAGATACTAGTGGACACTGGACACTTTTGGATTGTGTGAGGCCCACTGAATATCAGAGCGCTATGTCACAGGCTCGATGGCACAGGTGTGAAAAAAGTGACTACAGGATAAGGGAGATTTTGAATTTCTGCAGACACTTGTGGACACTGGACACTTTTGGATTGTGTGAGGCCCACTGAATATCAGAGCGCTATGTCACAGGCTCGATGGCACAGGTGTGAAAAAACTGACTACAGGATAAGGGAGATTTTGAATTTCTGCAGACACTTGTGGATTGAGGAGTATGAAAATGCGGTTAAAAACTATAGGGAATTGATTAAATATGCTGATAAGACTGGGATTTTAAATAAGAATGAAAAAGTTTATCTTGATATAAAGAACCCTTCTATGGCTATATATTATCACCTACCAAAATTACACAAGAATTTAGTGAACCCTCCTGGGCGCCCCATTATTGCAGGGATTAATTCACTAACCTCTAATTTAGCCGCCTATGTTGATTCATTCATGAACAACTCTGTAAAAAGATTAGGAAGCTATCTCAGAGATTCTACCCATCTTATACAGTTACTTCAAGATATCATATGGAAAGATGAATATGTGTTCATTATTATGGATGTCACCGGATTATATTCGAATATTGAGCATAATATTGGTCTGTCCTGCTTTGAGATGTATGTGAATAGGGAGTCGGCTTTATCCATGACACAAAAAAATTTTTTGATTAAAAGTATGGCTTTCATTTTACAGAACAACTACTTCCGGTTTGGGGATGTTATATACCACCAGACGCGGGGGACCGCCATGGGCTCGAGGGCAGCACCTACTTATGCAAATTTATTTATGGCTGTCTTCGAGTCCTGGCATGTCCTCCATGGTGATTATGGGGCAAATTTAGTGTTATATAAACGCTTTATTGATGACATTATTGTCATTTATAATAACAAAGGGAATGATGTCAAAGAATTTCTAGATGGGGTGACAAATAATTGTTGGGGTATAGAATTGATTCCACTGATTGATAAGCAGAGTGTTATTTTTTTGGATCTCATTATTTATGCAGACAATTCTGGGAAGGTTTTTACTAGGAATTATTTTAAAAAGGTTGATGCCAATGGCTATGTTCACTATAATAGTGGCCATTATAAACCTTGGCTTAATAATATTCCCCACAATCAATATACTAGGATTAGAAAAAATTGCTCCTCAAATATAACCTTTGAGGAGGGGAGCAAAGTTTTATTAAATAGATTTCAAGAAAAAAATTATCCTTCCAGACTGATAAAAAGAGCATACAAATCAGCAAAAAATTTGACTCAAAAGGATTTAATTTATTCCTGTAAGATTGATAGAGGTGTGGATAATTATGATGCGAATTTTATAACCACTTTTTCTGTGCAGAATTCTCAGATTCGTAGCATATTGGAAAAACACTGGAAAATTGTTTTAAATGATCCAGTTCTGAATAAAGTGGTGGATCAGAAGCCGGGGTTGAGTTTTAGGAGGGCTCCCACCATTAAAAATATTTTAGCCCCAAGTGTTATCTCCTCAAGGGATATTTCACTAAACAGTAGTATACTACATGAGAAAAAAGGCGCTTTTCAATGTAACAGGAAAGGCTGTCAGTGTTGTAGATCTGTAATTGATTCTACTGATAGATTTCACTCCTTTAGTTATCCGAGTGGGGAATTTAGGATCAGATATAGGATGACGTGTATGACCAGTTTTGTTATCTATCTGATTCAATGCAAATGTGGGAAGCAATATGTAGGTAGGACATCTCAACCTTTACATAAGAGGATTAATTCCCATAGGTTTAACATTCGGAAGGGATATATGAAACATGGTTTGTCCCGTCACTGCGCAGTGTTCCATCAGGGTTCTGTGTCTCTGACGGTGCTTCCCATAGATCATGTATCCGAACATACCCCGAATAGAATACAAAATTTATAAAGAAAGGAAACTTATTGGATATATAAATTAAATACACTCCAACCAATGGGTTTAAATGAAATTAGTGACCTTTTTTAAAAACATATTTTGGTGAAATAATTAAATGAGTGGGGTATTTGCTACATATGAGGATCTCAAGGGGTTTGTGCATTTGGTGTGGTCCAGTGGGCTAAGACACATAAACTACAATTTTAACTTGTTGTAAAGAAGTGGTGGGTTCAAGTTCATTTTTTTGCATTTTATTTTATCATATTTATTTTTTGTTATTTTGGTGTATAAAATTTCCATGATATTGATAGATATGTTATTGGATTTTAATCATAATATTTAAGCATTTTTTTATTTATATACATGGTTTTATATGATATATGGGTGTTTCCACAGGAAATGATGTCAAAGAAAGGTGTATTGAAACAGTTTGTGTATTTATATCCTGAATTTGTGATTGTTTTTTATGCCCTGATGAAGTGGCTGGTTTTGCCACGAAACGCGTAGGCTTATTAAAGAAGTTTTTATTATATGGACTGCCGAAGGTGCGCTTTTTTCTGGTCAGCGCGGTTTATTCAGCCCGGCTCTTTTTTCCACTTTGGATTTGTTTCATATGTCTGTAGATATGAATTTTATAACATTTTTTTGTATATAAGTCCAAATATGTATGTGAGTGCATGTATATATATCTGTGTATGTGTCTGTATATGTGCATGCCTGCATGCATGCATGAGTGTCTGTGTGCCTGTCTATGTGCGTGTATGCATATGAGCATGTCTATAAGCATGTCTATAAGTGTGTCTTATGCGTGTTGCAAGCGTGTCTGTGGGTGTGTCTATAAGCATGTCTGCATGCGTGTTTATAATCATTTCTATAAGCATGCCTGCATGCTAGATTGCATGTCTGCTTGCGTGCGTGTTTGCGTGTGTGCATGTCTGCTTGTATGTTTGCTTGCGTGCCTGCATGCATATCTGCATGAGTGTTTGCTTGCGTGTGTGTCTGCTTGCATGCATGCGAGTCTCCGTGCGATTGTTTATAAGCATGTCTGTCTGTCTGTGTGCATTTATAAGAGTGTCTATAAACATGTTTATGTACTTATCTAAGTGAGCGTGTGCGAGCATCTCTGTGTGCATGTCTGCATGCATGGCTATGAGCGTGTCTGCGAGGGTGAGCCCCACTATATACACAGCTCCACTCTATATTCCTTACCACAGTATATATTGTGGAGCTGTGTATATTTCTATCCTGTATATATGTTGTAATTCTTAGTATCTGCGCTTATTATGTGTGTGTATATGTGTATATATATATATACTAGAGGTGTGCCTGATGCTATCACATCAGGAGGGAAGTGTGTGTGTGGGGTGTGTGAGTACGTGTGTGTACGTATGTGTGTGTCGCAGCTGCCTGCCCAGCCACCTCCGTACAATCACAGCCGGCAGGAAAGAGGGTGGTTTGCGGCCTGTGCTGGATATGTACGTGTGTGTGTATGTGAGTACGTGTGTGTGTATGTTAGTACGTGCACGTGTGTATGTGAGCACGTGTGTGTATGTGAGTACGTGTGTGTATGTGAGCACGTGTGTCTGTATGTGAGCATGTGTGTGTATGTGAGCATGTATGTGTGTGTGAGTACGTGTGTGTGTGTGTGTGTATGTGAGTGTGTGTATGTGAGTACGTGTGTGTGAGTGGGTGTGTATATGATATACATATATATATATCACTCTGATAAATTGTGAAAAAAGTGGTGAACTCTTTATTATCCTATGTGGCAACGTTTCAGATCCATAACATAACCTTTTCTCTGCTGTGGAACTGAAATGTTGCCACATGGGCTAATAAAGAATCCACCCCTCCCCGCTTACTCAGGGCCCCGGGCACTTGCGATACTTACCTCTTCCCGCTCCTCCGCTGCGGCGTCTTCTGACTGTGATGTTTCAGGTCAGAGGGTGCAGTGACGTCACGTCTGTACTCCCTCTGCCTGAACAGTCACAGTGCAGAAAGCTGGAAGACGCCGACATTTAGGGGTCCGGAGCAAAGCAGTGGCCAGCGAGGAGAGAGCAGGATTTTAGTTTGTTTTTTTTTAAATGTTTTGAGCAATATATGGGTCCCATCATAAAATGGAGCATCATATAGGGCCCATCATATACTGGAGCATAATATGGGGAACATTATGTAATGAGCATCATATGGGGCCCATTATACTGAAGCATAATATGGGGCCCATTATATACTGGAACATCATATGGGGCCCATTATGTATGGAGCATTACATAGGGCCCATCATATAATGGAGCATCATATGGGGCCCATTATATATGGAGCTTCACATGGGGTCCATTATATGTGGAGCATTACATGGAGCCCATTCTGTTTGGAGCAATATATAGGGCCCATCATATAAAGTATGGAGCATTATAAGGAACTTATTCTGTATGGAACATTATGTGGGGCCCATTCGGTATGGAGCAAGGTATGGGGCTCATTATACTGTATGGAGTTATATATGGGGCTCATTACACTGTTTGGAGCATTATATGGGACTCACTATAGTGTTTGGGGCATTATATGGGTCTCATTATACTGCTTGGAGCAATACATGGGGATCATTATTCTGTATGGAGCAATATATGTGGCTCATTATTCTATATGGAGCAATATATGGGGCTCATAGTACAGTATGGAGCACTATGTGGTACCCACAATGCTGTATGGAGCAATATATGGGGCACAATATACTGTATGGAGCACTATGTGTTACTCATAATACTGTATGGAGCACTATATGGGGCTTATTATTCTTTATGGAACAATATATGGGCCTTATTATTCTGTATGGAGCATTATTTGGGGCTTATTATTCAGTATGGAACAATATATGGGCCTCATTACACTGTATGGAGGACTATGTGGTATCCATAATACTGTATGGAGCATTATATGGGGCTCATTATTCTGTGTGGAGCATTATATGGGGCTCATTATTCTGTATAGAGCATTATATGGGGCTCATTATACTGTATTTAGCATTATAATGGGCTCATTATACTGTATGGAGCATTACATGGGACTCATTATTCTGTATGGAGCAATATATGGGGCTCATTATTCTGTATGGAGCATTATATGTGGCTTATTCTGTATGGAGCAATATATGGGCCTCATTACACTGTATGGAGGACTATGTGGTACCCAAAATACTGTATGGAGCATTATATGGGGCTCATTATTCTGTATGGAACATTATATAGAGCATTATATGGGGCTCATTATTCTGTATGGAGCATTATATGGGGCTCATTATATTGTATTGAGCATTATATGGGGCTCATTATTCTGTATGGAGCAATATAGGGGGCTCATTATTCTGTATGGAGTAATATATGAGGTTCATTATACTGTATGGAGCAATATATGGGGCTCATTATTCTGTATGGAGCATTACATGGGGCTCATTATTATGAATGGAGCAATAGATGGGGCCATAATACTGTATGGAGCACTATATGGGGCTCATTATTCTGTATGGAGCACTATGTGGTACCCATAATACTGTATGGAGCATTATATGGGGCTCATTATTATGAATGGAGCAATATATGGGGCTCATTAAACTGTATTGAGCATGTCTGCGAGGGTGAGCCCCACTATATACACAGCTCCACTCTATATTCCTTACCACAGTATATATTGTGGAGCTGTGTATATTTCTATCCTGTATATATGTTGTAATTCTTAGTATCTGCGCTTATTATGTGTGTGTATATGTGTATATATATATATACTAGAGGTGTGCCTGATGCTATCACATCAGGAGGGAAGTGTGTGTGTGGGGTGTGTGAGTACGTGTGTGTACGTATGTGTGTGTCGCAGCTGCCTGCCCAGCCACCTCCGTACAATCACAGCCGGCAGGAAAGAGGGTGGTTTGCGGCCTGTGCTGGAGATGTACGTGTGTGTGTATGTGAGTACGTGTGTGTGTATGTTAGTACGTGCACGTGTGTATGTGAGCACGTGTGTGTATGTGAGTACGTGTGTGTATGTGAGCACGTGTGTCTGTATGTGAGCATGTGTGTGTATGTGAGCATGTATGTGTGTGTGAGTACGTGTGTGTGTGTATGTGAGTGTGTGTATGTGAGTACGTGTGTGTGAGTGGGTGTGTATATGATATACATATATATATATCACTCTGATAAATTGTGAAAAAAGTGGTGAACTCTTTATTATCCTATGTGGCAACGTTTCAGATCCATAACATAACCTTTTCTCTGCTGTGGAACTGAAATGTTGCCACATGGGCTAATAAAGAATCCACCCCTCCCCGCTTACTCAGGGCCCCGGGCACTTGCGATACTTACCTCTTCCCGCTCCTCCGCTGCGGCGTCTTCTGACTGTGATGTTTCAGGTCAGAGGGTGCAGTGACGTCACGTCTGTACTCCCTCTGCCTGAACAGTCACAGTGCAGAAAGCTGGAAGACGCCGACATTTAGGGGTCCAGAGCAAAGCAGTGGCCAGCGAGGAGAGAGCAGGATTTTAGTTTGTTTTTTTTTAAATGTTTTGAGCAATATATGGGTCCCATCATAAAATGGAGCATCATATAGGGCCCATCATATACTGGAGCATAATATGGGGAACATTATGTAATGAGCATCATATGGGGCCCATTATACTGAAGCATAATATGGGGCCCATTATATACTGGAACATCATATGGGGCCCATTATGTATGGAGCATTACATAGGGCCCATCATATAATGGAGCATCATATGGGGCCCATTATATATGGAGCTTCACATGGGGTCCATTATATGTGGAGCATTACATGGAGCCCATTCTGTTTGGAGCAATATATAGGGCCCATCATATAAAGTATGGAGCATTATAAGGAACTTATTCTGTATGGAACATTATGTGGGGCCCATTCGGTATGGAGCAAGGTATGGGGCTCATTATACTGTATGGAGTTATATATGGGGCTCATTACACTGTTTGGAGCATTATATGGGACTCACTATAGTGTTTGGGGCATTATATGGGTCTCATTATACTGCTTGGAGCAATACATGGGGATCATTATTCTGTATGGAGCAATATATGTGGCTCATTATTCTATATGGAGCAATATATGGGGCTCATAGTACAGTATGGAGCACTATGTGGTACCCACAATGCTGTATGGAGCAATATATGGGGCACAATATACTGTATGGAGCACTATGTGTTACTCATAATACTGTATGGAGCACTATATGGGGCTTATTATTCTTTATGGAACAATATATGGGCCTTATTATTCTGTATGGAGCATTATTTGGGGCTTATTATTCAGTATGGAACAATATATGGGCCTCATTACACTGTATGGAGGACTATGTGGTATCCATAATACTGTATGGAGCATTATATGGGGCTCATTATTCTGTGTGGAGCATTATATGGGGCTCATTATTCTGTATAGAGCATTATATGGGGCTCATTATACTGTATTTAGCATTATAATGGGCTCATTATACTGTATGGAGCATTACATGGGACTCATTATTCTGTATGGAGCAATATATGGGGCTCATTATTCTGTATGGAGCATTATATGTGGCTTATTCTGTATGGAGCAATATATGGGCCTCATTACACTGTATGGAGGACTATGTGGTACCCAAAATACTGTATGGAGCATTATATGGGGCTCATTATTCTGTATGGAACATTATATAGAGCATTATATGGGGCTCATTATTCTGTATGGAGCATTATATGGGGCTCATTATATTGTATTGAGCATTATATGGGGCTCATTATTCTGTATGGAGCAATATAGGGGGCTCATTATTCTGTATGGAGTAATATATGAGGTTCATTATACTGTATGGAGCAATATATGGGGCTCATTATTCTGTATGGAGCATTACATGGGGCTCATTATTATGAATGGAGCAATAGATGGGGCCATAATACTGTATGGAGCACTATATGGGGCTCATTATTCTGTATGGAGCACTATGTGGTACCCATAATACTGTATGGAGCATTATATGGGGCTCATTATTATGAATGGAGCAATATATGGGGCTCATTAAACTGTATTGAGCATTATATGGGGCTCATTATACTGCATGGAGCATTATATGGGGCTCATTATTCTGTATCGAGCATTATATGGGGCTCATTATTCTGTATGGAGGACTATACTGTCTGGTTTCTGACCTATTGATATCAGTGATGGAATGTAAAAAGTGTATTCTTTGGCATTGTATACCTATATTTCTCTGCTGTATCTGTGCATTATTCATTGTGGTATGTGTTAAAGGGGCCACTTAGACTCTTTCACCTGAGGCCCACAAAAACCTGAAGCTGGACCTGTATGCACTGCACACTACCCACTTTTCCTGCCTTGTTGTCGAAGAGGCGACTTTAAACTCTGGGAGGGTCAATATTGGTTTAGTATTTTCAATATTACTATGGCGAAATAAAAATAAAATATTGGAAAAGCTGTTTAAATGGATTATCCCAAGTAATCCCTTCTCCTCTGGATAGGAGATAACTTTCCAATAGCTAGATATCTGACTGCTGGGACCCCCATGATCCTGAAAATCAGAGCTCTGTAGAGCACCATGTAAAAGCAGCTGCAGTCAATCATATGCACTGTGGCGCCATTCACATGTGGTTCTTCAAATATCTCCTTTTAGGCGAGTGAGGGGCACGACAAAGTATAGCAAAGATTCACTGATCGGGGTGAGGAGTGTTATAGTTTATGAGCTGGTGGGGTTTGTGTGGCAGGGCTGCTTTTTTGTCCCTGTCCAGCCCTGATTAACTGTATCACTTAATACTGAACATAATACTGAACATGGTATCTGTTAACGACATCAATACCATCGGTTATTCCTCCTGATGAACCGCTGTAGGCAGAGAAACGCGTAGGGGCTTCTCTACACATGATAAGTGACTGTCTCTATTATATTATATCTAATGTATACCCCATAAGGGGAGCCGATCTTTATTTGCATGCCGTTTTGGCATATCAGTTGGTCATAGTATATCATGGTGTGGATGTATCTTAGTTTTTTATAATTGTGTATTAATTGTCTGGGATCCTGCACTAGCTAGAGGGCATTTTGAATTTTCATATCTGCACTATTTGGTTATTGTTTTCCCTCCTGTCTTATTAGGGACTGGTAGGGGAGTTAGGGACAGTCCTCGTTGAGTGGGGGCGCCAAAATCGTACTTCTAGGGTGCCAATCTCCACGGCTAGGAAGGTATCAGATAGCCTTATTATAGGGCTGTGCAGCATCTCAGATTAGGTCTTTTTGCATTTGTGGCATTTGCCAATGATTCACTGGGAAGGTGTGTTTTTAATATATTTTGAATAAATTTGTTTTTAAAGAGATTTGTATGTTCACTCTGCATAGTGGAATGTGTTCAGAACAATAAACCATAACAATTATCAATGTAAATCAAAATGAATATCCCATGGAGGTCTGGATTTGGAATGATACTCAAAATCAAAGTGGAAAATCAAATTAAAGGCTGATCCAACTTCAGTGGAAATGCCTCACGACAAGGAAAAGATGCTCAGTAGCGTGTGTGGCCTCCACGTGCCTGTATGACCTCCCTATAATGCCTGGGCATGCTCCTGATGAGGATGCAGATGGTCTCCTGAGGAATTTCCTCCCAGACCTGGAATAAAGCATCCGCCAACTCCTGGACAGTCTGTGGTGCAACGTGAGGTTGGTGGATGGAACGAGACATGATGTCCCAGATGTGCTCAATCGGATTCAGATCTGGGTAACGGGCGGGCCAGTGCATAGTTTTCAATGCCTTCATCTTGCAGGAACTGCTGACACACTCCAGCCACATGAGGTCTGGCATTGTCCTGCATTAGGAGTAACCCAGGGCCAACCGCACCAGCATATGGTCTCACAAGGGGTCTGAGGATCTCATCTTGGTACCTAATGGCAGTCAGGCTACCTCTAGCGAGCACATTGAGGGCTGTGCGGCCCTCCAAAGAAATGCCACCCCACATCATTACTGACCCACTGCCAAGCCGGTCATGCTGAAGGATGTTGCAGGCAGCAGATCGCTCTCCATGACGTCTCCAGGCTCTGTCATGTCTGTCACATGTGCTCAGAGGAAACCTGCTTTCATCTGTGAAGAGCACAGGGCGCCAGTGGCGAATTTGCCAATCCTGGTGTTCTGTGGCAAATGCCAAGCATCCTGCACGGTGTTGAGCTATGAGCACAACCCCCATCTGTGGACGTTGGGCACTCAGACCAACGGCATGGAGTCGATTTCTAACCATTTGTGCAGACACATGCACATTTGTGACCTGCTGGAGGTCATTTTGCAGGGCTCTGGCAGTGCTCCTCCTGTTCCTCCTTGCACAAAGACTGAGGTAGCGGTCGTGCTGCTGGGTTGTTGCCCTCCTACGGCCCCCTCCATGTCTCCTGGTGTACTGGCCTGTCTCCTGATAGTGCCTTCAGCCTCTGAACACTACGCTGACAGACACAGCAAACCTTCTTGCCACAGCTCGCATTGATGTGCCATCCTGGATGAACTGCACTATCTGAGCCACTTGTGTGGGTTGTAGAGTGTCAGGGATTATTTATGTTCCAATTAGAAATCGTCCAGACCTGAATAAGTAAGATGTTTCTTTATTGGACATGCCGGCATGGAGAGAGAATGACGGCCACACCAGGTGTGGGCCGTCCTCTGTCTAACTCAATACATATTCTTAAGAGTTTAAATAGCAGGAATAGAAGGCGTTGAAAACACTACATTTGCAAAAAGAGTACATGGAATATGCTTAGCTTGTTAGCAATCCTTATCTGCGCTACCAGAGAAGTCACGCAAGACAAGGAAAACCAGCTAACGTTCACAAAAAGTAACACCCAAAGGTAACACCCATATGTTTCACAATACGTAAGCTAAAAAGAGTTTCAAAGTCTAGGCAAAATAAATGGCATATGCAATCCTGTGTGTATACCGTATATATATACTCACACACATACACATATGTATATAGTTATATATATACATATATATGCACATAAAAGGACTTTATTACAATTATTATAACATAGAGTCCATCTCATGCTACCACGAGTGTGAAAGCACAACCAACATTCAAAAGTTACCAAAACATCAGCCAGAAAGCATTGGTACTGAGATGTGGTCTGTGGTCCCCACATGCAGAACCGCTCCTTTATTGAGTGTGTCTTGATAATTGCCAATAATTACCATCTGTTGCCTATTCCATTTGCACAACAGCATGTGAAATTGATTGTCAATCAGTGTTGATTCCTAAGTGAACAGTTTGATTTCACAGAAGTTTGATTTACTTGGAGTTATATTCTGTCGTTTAAGTGTTCCCTTTATTTTTTTGAGCAGTGTATATATATATATATATATATATATATATATATATATATATGAGTCAAGATGGGATGCAGAGTGTACAGTAATGAGAAAAAAATGAACTTTTTTGAATTTACCCAATGGCTGCAATGAAACAAAGAGTGAAAAATTTAAGGGGGTTTGAATACTTTCCATACCCACTTAAATAGTCTCCTCTATTATGCTTATTGCCATCCCTTGTTACCCAGTGCCCTCTCTTGTTATGTACAGCACTGTCCCTTACAAACTGGATTATTTATAGTGCACCCTGTTCTTTATTACATACCATCCTGTCTTGTTAAATATATAATGCAATGATGGCTGATGGAGCATGGGAAATCTTCTTTTCTAATAGAGCAGGTGATGGACTGGTAGTCTGGTCACCGGCTGCTCCATCAGCAGTCATTTTATATCTAACAAGAGAGGGGACTGTGTAATAAAAGAGGGCACCGTGAATAACAAAAATTACAAAAATACACAATGTAAGAGACAGCGCTGTGCATAACAGCAGAGGAAGCTTTATAATAAGGGATGGCACCATACATAACTAAAGATTATGGTACATAATAAGGGATGATGTTATACATAATAAAAGAGGAAACTATGAAGCTAAAGATGGTGTTATATGTAATAAGTGAGTACACTATATACTAAAGGGCACTGCTATACATAATAAGTAAGTACACTATATATTAAGGGACTGCTATACATAATAAGTGAGTACACTATATACTAAGGGATTGTGCTATACATAATATGTGAGTACACCATATACTAAGGGACTGTGCTATACATAATAAGGCTACATTCCTGTATCTGTGTGCAGTGTCAGTGTGCTGCGAGCTTTTATAGACGCACTGAGCATGTCCTATTCTGATCCTCAAAATTGGATCAGAACAGAACATTCTCTGACCTTCATGGATCTTATTCTCAGATCCATGATTTTCATGTACTGTATGTGTGAATGGACCTATAAAACTTTACGAGATCGTGTGCCATCCGATAAAAAAAACCTGGACGCACACAGACATTTCACACAAATGTGAGAATGTAGAATAAGGGATTTTATAGATAACATTATCACGCCACGTCACACAGTGAAGATACAGAATAAAATTTAACATCCAGGCACTTACCGCTGATGTCTCGTCTGATTAGAGTCACTTTCTTCTGTTTCTTCTCCATCTGGTCAGACCTTCATGTCAACATCTCCCAGCCATGTATCATCTTGTCACGATGATCATCGCAGCCCTGAAAATAACAAGATCACATACATTATATACAGGTGCTTCTCGCAAAATTTGAATCAAAAAGTTAATTTATTTCAGTTTTTCAATACAAAACATGAAGGTCATATATTATATAGAGTCATTTTGGAGATATCTCTTTCAAGTGTTTATTTCTGTTAATGTTGATGATTATGGCTTACAGCCAATGAAAATCCAAAAGTCATTATCCCAGTAAACTAGAATAGTTAACAAAAGACACTTGCAAAGGCTCTTTAGCATTTAAAAGGTCCCTTAGTCTGTTTCAGTAGGGTACACAATCATGGGGAAGACTGCTGACTTGACAGATGTCCAGTCATTGACACACTCCACAAGGAGGGTAAGCCACAAAAGGTCATTGGTAAAGAAGCTGGCTGTTCACAGAGTGCTATATCCAAGTATATTAATGGAAAGTTGAATGGAAGGAAAAAGTGTGGTAGATAAAGGTTCACAAGCAACAGGGATAACATAAGCCTTGAAAGGATTGTTCAAAAAGGCCATTCAAAGGTTTGGGGGAGGTTCACAAGGAGTGGACTGCTGCTGGAGTCATTACTTCAAGAGCCACCACACACAGACGTATCCAGGACATGGGCTACAAGTTTCACATTCCTTGTTTCAAGCCACTCATGACCAATAGACAACGCCAGAAGTGTATTACCTGAGCCAAGGCGAAAAAGAACTGGAATGATGCTCATTGGTTCAAGGTGTTTTCAGATGAAAATAAATTTTGCATTTCATTTGGAAATCAAGGTCCCAAAGTCTGGAGTAATAGTGGAGAGGCACACAATCCAAGCTGCTTGATGGCTAGTGTGTATTTCCACAATCAGTGATGGTTTGGGGAGCTATGTCATCTGCTGGTGTAGGTCCACTGTGTTTAATCAAGACCAAAGTCAGCGCAGCTGTCTACCAGGAAATTTTAGAGCACTTCATGCTTCCTTCTGCCAACAAGCATTTCAGATGGAAATTTCATTCTCCAGCAGGACTTGGCACCTATTCACACTGCAAAAAGTACCAATACCTGGTTTAAAAAAAACAGTATCACTCTGCTTGATTGGCCTGCAAACTTGAGTCTACAGTATGGGATATTGTCAAGAGGAAGATGAGAAATACCAGAGCCAACAATGCAGACAAGCTGAAGGCTGCTGTCAAAGCAAACCTGGTCTTACACAATTCGGTATATTGAAGGGTGAAAACAACAGCTTACTGGAAAAACCCTTGCTAAGACCGCTAGGACCAACGTTGTTTTTCAAATAATTTTCAAGGGCCTTAATCTCCCAAAATGATTTTACATTGTTTTTATATCCTACATACAGGTCCTTAAATACATTTTTAATGGATTTAGAACCAATGATTCCTGACGGATTTGTCTCTGTGGAGAAATTATGGGTCAAGATAAAAAGCCAGCCATTTAATCAACTAGAAATTGTCTTACACAATTCGGTATATTGAAGGGTGAAAATAACAGCTTACTGGAAAAAACCTTGCTAAAATATAACTTTTATTAAGTTTTTCAAATAAAAGACACAGCCTTAATTCCCACTAAGTGCCCGTCCAAATGTGCAAAAAAAAACAAATGTGCAAAAAAAACAAAAAAGATAGGTGCTGACAAAAAGCCTCACGGTAACAGATAATGGTTGTAATAATCTACCTTATTAGGCTACCACTGTTACCAACAGATAATTTGATTGGCTGATACATATCTCAGTCTATAACAACCTAAAAAAGCCCCATTGCACTAAGTCTCAAATTTTAAATATAGCCCTCAAAAGCCAGGGTATCCGAATAGCAGTTTACAAAATTGTGTGTAATAGGAATTAACAATCTCACTCAGCCGAGGTGCAGAAATGAGTGACTTGACCCTATATGCAATACTATCTGAACACCTACCTAGATGCGGAAGTTGGCACCCTAAGGTTACAAGAATTGGCTCCCCCGCTCGTGCGTCAACTTTCTCTCCACTCCTATTCTACTCCTATTTATCCCCTATAAGACATATAGTCAGAAAAAGAAGGGCCACTGTTTGATGAAACTTGGTCAGTTGTTGTTGGTAAAAAAATTATTATATAGTTATTATTTAAAAAATCATTCGATAACTATATTGTGTAAGGAAAGGAGAGAGTTCAATCAATCGCACATAATGACCAACCACAACTAGAACATATATGTGTAAATGATAACCATCAGTATGTAAATACAGATAACCACTGGTATAGAATAGGGACAAATTTCAATCTCTTGGTAGCTCCATAAAAGCACCACATGCATTTTGAAAAAGATTCCAAATAGATTAATAGATAATAATAAGGAATTTAACCACAATCAAAGCAACCTGGGCTTCCATAACCCCTCTGCAGTGCCACAGGCTGATCGCCTCCATGCCACCCCGCATTGATGCAGTAATTGATGCAAAAGGAGCCCTGACCAAGTATTGAGTGCATTTACTGAATATACATTTCCGTAGGCCAACATTTCAGATTTTAAAATCATTTTTCAAGCTCTTGTTATAAAGTATTCTAATTTACTGAGATAACGACTTTTAGGTTTTCATTGGCTGTAAGCCATAATCATCAACATTAACAGAAATAAACACGTGAAATAGATCACTCTATTTGTAATGACTCTATATAATATATGAGTTTCACTTTTTATATTGTATTAAGAAGTGAAATAAATTCACTTTTTGATGATATTCTAATTCTGTGAGCAGCACCTGTACATACATGTGACTCCCCCTGAATACAGATATGTACCTCACCATTAAAAATATATAAAAGTGATAAGCAACACTGTGTCCCTCATTAATTAAAATCTTTGACTCCCAATAATATATATTATTCAGTCTGTGACTCTCCCCAATTAACTGTAAGGCTTTGTGCGCAAGGAAAATATGAATGAGATCCCTGAAGTCTCATGCACATGTTGCTCCTTACAGATTTGCAGCATATTAAAATCTGCATAATGTCAATTCTTGCAGCGTATTTCACTTGTACTAATGGGGGAAAATACGTAAAGCATGGGAAAAATGTGGAAAAAAGACAAATGTATTTTACTCAACTTTCTTCTTTTTGCACATTAAGATATGCAGCAGAATTTTTTCCTGCAAATCCTGAATGTGTGCACATAGCCTTAGCCCCTGTCCTTTGTCCCCCCATTCATTATAAGTCCTTGATAGAATCATAGTGAATTTGGGTGTTGGAGAAAATGCTATCAGGTACTGAGCATCCTCTGCCACCTCCCATTTCATTACAAGTCCCTGACAGCGTCTTCTCCAACTTTTCAATTCATTATAATGCACCTTTTCGCCTCCTTTTCCACTCCCCATTAACTTTTAAGTCCCCGATAGCATCACAATGAATTGTGAGATGGAGGAGGACACTATCAGCAGCTTAACACCCTACTCCCCCACCCAATTCATTTTACATCCATATCTAACATCCTCCTCCCCCTGTTCATAAGTCTATTATAAGTCCCCATTCCTCTCATCCCATCCCCCACATCCCTCATTGTCCTCCTCCCCACATCCCATCATTGCCCTCTCCCCCACCTCCAACAGTGCCCTCTCCACCACGTTCCTCATTGCCCTCTCCACCACCTCCAGCATTGCCTTCTCCACCAACCCCTTCAATGCCCTCTCCTCCAACCCATCATTGCCCTCTCCACCACCCCTATAATTGTCCTCTCCACCACCCCATCATTGCCCTCGCCATCAACCCATCATTGCTGTCTCCACCACCCCATCAATTCTCTCTTCACCACCCCCATCATTGCCCTCCCCATCACCTCTATCATTGACCTCTCCACCATCTCCATCATTGCCTTCTCCCCACCTCCATCATTGCCCTTTCCACCACCCCAATCATTGCCCTTTCCACCACCCAAATGATTGCCCTTTCCACCACCCCAATCATTGCCCTCCCCACCACCCCAATCATTGTTCTCCCTCACCACCCCAATCATTGTTCTCCCCCACCAACTCCATCATTGTTGTTTCCCCCATGCCTACCATTGCCTTCTGCACCACCTCCATAATTACATTCTCCCCCACCTCCATCACCACCCCCAACATTGCCTATACACAAAAACACACACACATACATATTAACACACACCACCTCCAATCACCTCTTTGCACGTTCCCAACAGCTGCAGCATCTTCATTGCTGGAAGCTTTCTATCTGACGCAGATGCACGCTGAATGCTGATGTCATCCAGCCACGTGGCAGTGTCAGACAGGAAGTGCTGGTCAGGAAGCGGGGGACAGATCCCTGCAGCTCCGCTCCACTGCCATTTTCTCCTGTAGGCAGCAGAGCTGCAGTGATCGCTCCCTCCCCACCGCACATGAAGGCAATCTGGCTAGGGGCCCCCCGGAACCTTGGGGCCAGAGAAACAGGTCAGATTGCCCTCAGTGTTAGCCGCCCTGCAGGGACCCCCTCCACCTCCAGGCCCCGATGCAGCTGCAGCAGCTGCACATATGGTACGTCTGCCCCTGCCTGTGATGTGATATATTGCATATTAAATAGGTTATCCAATTAACCCCTTAACCCCTGGAGCTTTTTTCAGTTTTGTGTCTATGTTTTTCGCTCTCCTCCTTCCTAGAGCCATAACTCTTTTATTTTTCCACAATATAGCCATGTGAGGGCTTTTTTTTGCTGGACAAGTTGTACGTTTGAACGTCACCATTGGTTTTACTATGTCGTGTACTAGAAAATGGGAAAAAATTTCCAAGTGCAATCCCACACTTGTTTTTTGTTTGGCTTTTTTACTAGATTTACTAAATGCTAATACTGACCTGCCATTATGATTCTGCAGGTTATTGCGAGTTCATAGACACCAAACATGTCTATAAGAGACTAGAAGCTGCCACAACCCGATCGGCTCTGCTACATAGAGGCGATGGTCAGATCCCCTCTATGTAGTAGAATTGCTCACTTGCTATGAGCGGTGTTCACAGCAAACCGGCACTGACAACTATGGAGGTTTCTAGGAGACCTCCGGTTGTCATGCCGACACACCAGTGACCCTCGGTCACGTGACGTGTGTCACCAGTGTGCGTATTTCCATCGCGATTGCCGGAAGCGCTTGTTAAATGCCGCTGTCAGAGATTGACAGTGACATTTACCTGGTTAATAGCCGAGGGTGGATCGCGATTCTACCTGCGGCTATTGCGGGCACATGTCAGCTGTTCAAAACAGCTGATATGTCCCGGGAAACATGTGGGCTCAGCGCTGGAGCCCATATAAAAGGAAAGGAGTCCAACATCGGTGTAACTATACGCCCAATATTGGAAAGGGGTTAAAACAAGTTATCATCAATCTGTACAGTCTGATTTCTCAGACTCCTGCACTGATTAGAAGCACTTCACCTTCATATTAAACAGTGCAGGTTTTTGGTAGCAGTGCAAGGGTTAATCTGTTCTGCTGAGTGCTCCTGGAGACTTTTCTGCTTTGATGCTCTCAGGTGTTGAGTGTTTTCCACTCCCTTCTGCTACATATACTCGCCTCTAGCTAGCAGTCATTGCCAGAGTTAGTTCTATGTTGCCTAGTTGGAGTTTAAGGTGTTGGTTGCTTGTTGAGGCATTATGCAGTATTTTTCAAGAGACTGTAGCATGGTGATTTGTCTGTGAGCATACTCTCATTCTCTCCTATTTGATTTTTCCTCCCTTTACTTCCCAGACTTCCACTCTGTTGTTTGTAAGTGCATATTTGTATGATTGGCATTTTCCTTTATCCCTGTATATCTTCCCTTGTTACTCTGGTTTTGTGTATTCATATACACTACAACTCATCACTTCCTTGGGTGGTGGAGGGGACAGATAAGGGCTGATTCAAGAGCCCAGTAAGGAACGTGGCCACGATGTCTTCACAATCAGAAGTAATCCAGGGAGCAGGGATACCTAGTGCACCCATAGCTTTAGGGATAGGGAAGGAGTCCCTAGCCCCAGGATATCTTGCTACTGTGCCGTTACAGGGAATCTGTCACCAGGTTTTTGCCATCTAATATGAGCACATTATGATATATGGGAGATGACCTTGATTCCACCAATGAGATACTTACTAGGCTGTTTGCTGTAGTTTTGATAAAATCACAGTTTGAGCAACAGGAGATTATCACTAGAGGACTAGTAAATTTCCTGTGATGTAGTCCTCTATGATCATGAACGCTTTACAATGCCTGCCCCAACCAGATTGGCAAATCTTAATAATGGTAAAAACTGACACATTCCAAACACTGATGACACTTGGATCCAAACCATTGATAAAACTCACACTATTTTTCACACTATTTTATGTTCATATAGGAACAAACAAGGATGTCTGAATGAGGCCTAATGTAAAGCTGTCAACTAAAGTGTCAAATAAAGTATTGTCTGTAGTGCAGACAAATAAAGCAATAAACGTCAAAATGCTAACAAATACTAGCTAAAATCTTTTTAAATTCATATAGAGAATTTGTCATGCAGTATTAAAAGTAATATTCAAAGTATGTCCCCACTTAATTGTAAAGTGCTGCGGAATATGTTGGCGCTATATAAATAAAAATAATTATTATTTATTATTATTATAAGAGATATTACATGTCGCTGCCTGGCACACATCTCGACATTGCTTCTAACTTGAGGAAAATTGAACCAACATCGGTTGTCATCGTGTGATCTCTCCTAGTCTGTAAAGAACTAATCTTAATAAAGTGCAAAGTTGCAAACTTCTTTGTGTGAATTTGAAAACGTGTGTATATAGAGAAACCTGTCGCTTAAGGAGTGGGATGGGGAAAAATTACTAAGGACCAGCATTTTGGACTAGTCTTCCGAGTATCATGGTCAGTTAGTTAGCTTTAAAGGTATGTTTTGCTCTCGCAGCATCTTGGGGTTGCACATAGCTGGCTGGAATGACAATATCAGTGTCTGCTACATGCTCATGGTTTGGGCAGTATGAATCAGCTAGGAAAAAAAAAATGGATTTAGATCAGCTCACCCCTCATTGATGCTGCAGCAAGATCCGAGCAAGGACATGTCTCCACTTGGACTTCTTGAAATATTTCACAAAAAAAGGAAAGTCCAGATGAAGGAGTAAAATCCAAAATTCTCTTTATTCGTTCCAATAAAATACAAGCATGGCTGCTATAGTCATCATTGCGGTTTTTACCCTGGCATGGGATAGCCGCACAGATAATGCCCAGGAGGTTCAGTACGCGTTTCGAGCGGTATATGCTCTCAGAGTCTAAGAGCGTATACCGCTCGAAACGCGTACAGAACCTCCTGGGCATTATCTGTGCGGCTATCCCATGCCAGGGTAAAAACCGCAATGATGACTATAGCAGCCATGCTTGTATTTTAATGGAACAAATAAAGAGAATTTTGGATTTTACTCCTTGAGCTGGACTTTCCTTTTTCTGTGAAGTATGAATCAGCTGCCAGGTTTCTTTTACCGTTGGAGAACTGGTGCAAAGTGTGATCTTAGTCTATTAGAACTACTATATCCAAAGCCAAATTATAGTGAAAGAGCATGTGACATGTGCCTTGGGCTCCCAACCTCCATGAGAACCTAAGGGCCTTCCAATATAATGCAACCCAGGAATGATTCTTCTGATCTGCGCAGCCAAATCTGGGTCTAAAATTAATTGATAGTAATTTAATCTTCTGTCAGGTTTCGAACAAAATTTATACAATGGCTAAAGGACTTTATCTGTGATATTAGTGATATTTACAGATTGATCAAAGCTGTTTAATTATTATTTTGTGTTTTGTAACTGGACAGAGAGAAATAAATGCGTTTTTATAAAATATTGATGGTCCCTAATACTTTCTTAGACATTAGTGAATAATCCCAACTTGTGTTCCCAGCAGTGACTGTTGTAAAGCCAAGTAAAAGTATGCTTCAAGAAACTATGTGCTAGCATGAGGATGTTCTTTTACGAGAATAAATAATTTGATTTGAACAAATGCTCTTGGAGCAGTCCATCTTGTTGGAAAAAATCCCATATATCAATTCAAAAAGATATTTCATATTATGGAGAAAATCAGCAATGAAAAATGTTTACAACATCTTACATCATGTGTGTAGGATACAAAACATTGTGCAATGTACTGTATATTTTAGGCTCAAGATGTGCTTGACTTCTACATGATCTTACTTCTGAATAATTCACCGGGAAGGTCAACATGTACAAACCCCAATCCAGTTGAGGGTTTACTAGGGTAAGATTGGTTAAGGAGAAAATGCAGTTATACAGATATCTCTATAGTCCTTAGAATATGACCAAATTATTTCTGCTCTTCAATACATGAGAATATACAATTAAATCATGAGGAAAAAAAAGAGGATCCAAAGTGGTTGTCATAGAATCAATCTATGGCCAAACTGTAGTTATTCTTGTGGTTAGTGAAGATGGGTACAGGAATTTTAGTACCTTGTAAATGGTCACCGTGCTTTTAAACTGAGCTTACGTGACAGCAACTCAAGATCACCAAAAGAATAATTCTTCTCAGTGAAAGAAAAATTTCTTAAAAATGAATCTACATATAAACACTTATTTTTTCCCCACTTACAGGGAGAGAACTAAAGCTGCTCAATTGATCAGGCATTGGTCTCTAGGAAATACTGGCCTATTGGCATTCAGATAATGGAAAACTAAACCAGAAGAGAAGCTGGACTTAAAAAGGCTAAAGGTTAGAAATACATACAGTTGTGCTCAAAAGTTTACATACCCTGGCAGAATTTTTGCTTTCTTGGCGTTTTTTCAGAGAATATGAATGATAACACCAAAACTTTTTCTCCACTCATGGAAAGTGGTTGGGTGAAGCCATTTATTGTCAAACTACTGTGTTTTCTCTTTCTAAATCATAATGACAACCCAAAACATCCAAATGACCCTGATCAAAAGTTCACATACCCCATTTCTTAATACTCTGCTTTGCCCCCTCTAACAACAATGACAGCTTGCTGACTTTTGTGGTAGTTGTGGATGAGGTTCTTTATTTTCTCAGATGTTAAAGCTGCCCACTCTTCTTGGCAAAAAGCCTCCAGTTCCTGTAAATTCCTGGACTGTCTAGCATGAATTGCATACTTGAGATCTCCCCGAGTGGCTCAATGACATTGAGGTCAGGAGACTGAGATGGCAACTCCAGAACCTTCACTTTGTTCTGCTGTAGCCAATGACAGGTCGACTTGGCCTTGTGTTTGGGATCATTTTCATGTTGGAACATCCAAGTACATCCTATACACAGTTTCCAGGCTGATGATTGCAAATTTGTCTCCAGTATTTGCTGATAAAGTGCTGAATTCATATTTCCTTTAACTTTGACCAAGTTTCCTGTGCCTTGGTAGCTCACATATCCCCAAAACATCAGCAATCCACCTCCTCCTTCACCCTCATATCCCTGGTTGTGTCCATGGAGTCGGTGCTGGCCAGTGGAGCAGGCTGACAGAGGATAGTCAGAAAGCCTAGTCAATATCGGGAAAAAATAGACTCATCAGGCAGCAGAGTAGTCAAACCATTGGGCGAGTCCATAAACATGAATCACTAGGATTTGGCAGTGACAAAGAAACAAGAGCTAACCAGAGTAAGATAACTTATAACTGGTAACTATATGTAGGAGGCCATGAGATCAAATAGTGTGAACCCTACGCGTGGCTCACAGAAAGGAATTCATGAGATGACCGAGTTAAGAAATCAGCTTCCAAAATCTCTGCCAGGACTGCACCTCTAGTCTCAGAATATTTACCCATGCTGCTGCACTGTTGCCCAGTATCTAACATAATGACTGCACCACAGCCCGGTGATAGAAGCATAGGGAGTGAATACAGCCAGGATTTAGCAAAAATGTTCACATAAATGTTTTCCAGTTTGCCTACAGTATACATTGCTTATAGAAACGGCTTTAGTATTTACCTTGGCTATAAAGCAACTTAAACCACCAATCCCTTTAAACAATTAAATTGTGTAGACATTAAGCAGCTTAATAGTATCTGCATTAGCTTATTTTTAAAATATTTAAACTAGTAAAGTGGTTATACAACTATAAAGTACAGCCTAAAGTATATTGCCAAGTACTATCAATACCACAATAATAATGCCAATGATGGTCTCATGCTATGTATTTAGCCGATGCTTTGGAAATGTGTAAAATTTGTAATGTTTTGTAGAGAACGCTGACAGTAGAAGGTGCTAGGTACAAGATAGTATTCATTTTTCTTCATTTCTACATCCAATCCCATCTCATCTGATACTCAACTTTTCCATGAGCTGTTCCTTCAAACATGCTTAGTTTGAGCGTGAAACTGTATGTTCCTGACATATCTTTCATCTGCTGCTCATAATCCAAGATGATGCTATTACTAGTCCTAGCTCTCTAATGAAACAAGATCTCTGCAACACATCAACTACAAGTCTGGAAAACCATTGTCCCAAATAGAAATGCTATCTATTTAAAGGCTGGAACTATCCAGGAGTGAAAGAAAACAGCATGGAACGTTCCTCAGTTAAAGCCATAAATCTGAAAGTCTTTAAACAAATTTAAAAGTCATAATCTTAGTTCATGTATTATTTCTGTAAAGCCAATGAACAGCCAGTACATTTCAAGTGAATTATTTAGCAGATTATGTCTCTGCTTACTTTTTAAACCTTGCTTTGGTTTCTTGTCTTGATTCTAGGTGTCAGTATTGTAGTTTTCTAGGTTTCTTACTTTTGGCTCCACTACTTCTACTTCAATAGGCAATGAAATGTTAGAGGCAAGTACTGTAGTTCCATCTCATGGCATATGTCCCTTCATCCTGGTATATGGCCTCTCTATCCTGATATATGGCTCCTCCATCCTGGTATATGGCCCCCGCATCCTGGTATATGGCCCCCCGCATCCTGGCATATGGCCCCCATCCTGGTATAATGGCCCCTACATCATGGTAGGCCACCTAGTTATGTGGCCCTTATACTGGCATATGGCCATCATGCTGGTACAATTCTGCTGAAAAGTTTACATACCCCAGCAGAATTTTTGCTTTCTTGGCATTTTTTTTCAGAGAATATGAATGATAACACTAAAAGCTTTTCTCCACTCATGGTTAGTGGTTGGGTGAAGCCATTTATTGTCAAACTACTGTGTTTTCTCTTTTTAAATCAAAATGACAACCCAAAACATCCAAATGACCCTAATCAAAAGTTTGCATACCCTGGTGATTTGGGCCTGATAACATGCACAGAAGTTGACACAAATGGGTTTGAATGGCTACTAAAGGTAACATCCTCACCTGTGACCTATTTGCAGGGCTGCCACTAGGAATTTCGAGTCTCCATACTGGCAACATCTTCAGAGTCCCCTTGAGACTCCGCCCAGGCTCCACCCCTCAAACTGTCCACAGCCCCACCGCTCTCTCTTGGAAAAACTCCACTTCTCACCAATCACACATTAACAGTTCCCATCACGAGATCACACATATAGCCAGCAGCTTTTATTTTGGCCAAAAGATTTTTTAAGCCACCACCACGACAAGGTAGACTCTTTTGGCCGGACACTACTCTACTCTATCCTATTAATAATTTGTTAAAATATCCAATACAATTTTTATTTTTCAATTTTTAAAATGATCAAAAATATCACATACAAGGGACAGATCCGCCACACCATGTCCAGACCACATATTACCACCACATAGTGACCAAATAATAGCACATATAAGGAACAAATACCACCACATCATGACCAGACCACATATTACCTCCACATAGTGACAAAATAACAGCACATACAAGGAACAAATATCGCTACACCATGACCAGACAACATATTACCATCACATAGTGACTGAATACTACAATGTTGGTCATTAATAAAAAAATACTCCCATCTTCTACACTATACCAGGTGAAGAAAAAAGGTGACATAGTGTCGCTCTGCACAGTAACAGGACCGCCCTCCATTTAAAACTGTATCCTCAAAAGATTAAAATAAATACATGACTGCAGTAATAATATCCCTTAATTAGCCCCTATATTAATAATATCCCCCATCCTGGCCCCCATGTGTCTCATTCCTGGCTCCAGCAAAATGTTCTCTCTTCCTGCCCTCATGAGTATCCATTCTGACCCACGTGATGTCCTGTGAGTCTGCCCCATCTGTCCCGTGATCCTGCTCCATCTGTCCCGTGATCCTGCCACATCTGTCCCATGATCCTACCCCATCTGCCCCCGTGATCCTGCTTCATCTGCCCTGTGATCCTGCACCATCTGTCCCATGATCCTGCCCCATGATCATGCCCCGTCTTTCTCCATTGTATCCATCCTGCACCATGTGTCTCCATCATGCCCCATGATCCTGCACCATGTGTCTTCATACTGCCCCATGATTCTGCCCCATCTGTATCCATCCTGCCCCATGATCCTGCCCCCTGTGTCTCTATTCATTCCCCCTGTGTCTCCATTCTTACCCCCTGTGTCTCCATTCTTGCCCCCTGTGTCTCCATTCTTCCCCCTGTGTCTCCATTCTTTCTCCTGTGTCTCCATTCTTTCCCCTGTGTCTCCATTCTTGCCCCCTGTGTCTCCATTCTTCCTCCTGTGTCTCCATTCTTGCCCCTTGTGCCTCCATTCTTCCCCCCTGTGTCTCTATTATTGCCCCCTGTGTCTCCATTCTTCCTCCTGTGTGTCCATTCTTCCTCCTGTGTCTTCATTCTTGCCCCTGTGTTTCCATTCTTGCCCCCTGTGTCTCCATTCTTGCCCCTGTGTCTCCATTTTTCCCCATGTGTCTCCATTCTTTCCCCCTGTGTCTACATTCTTGCCCCCTGTGTCTCTATTCTTCCCCCTGTGTCTCCATTCTTCCTCCTGTGTCTCCATTCTTGCCCCTTGTGCCTCCATTCTTGCCCCTGTGTCTCTATTATTGCCCCCTGTGTCTCCATTGTTCCTCCTGTGTGTCCATTCTTCCTCCTGTGTCTCCATTCTTGCCCCTGTCTTTCCATTCTTGCCCCCTGTGTCTCCATTCTTGCCCCTGTGTCTCCATTCTTCCCCAAGTGCCTCCATTCTTTCCCCCTGTGTCTACATTCTTCCCCATGTGCCTCCATTCTTGCCCCCTGTGTCTCCATTCTTCCCCTGCGTCTCCATTCTTCCCCCTGCGTCTCCCATCCTGCCCCCGTCTCTTCCATCCTGCCCCTGTGCCAGTTTCAATAAAAATAAAAAACTTTCTCCTTACCTGTGGCGATGCTCCCTCCATGCAGTTCAAGCACGCACTCGCCGGCGAATGACAATGACGTCATATGCCGGTGATGTGCGCGCTGACATCAGCTGCCAGCTTCCAATTGACTGGCGGCTTTTAACTATTTCCATGCGGGCCCGGGCCCGTACTGCAATAGAGTTTAACTGAACCTGCGTCTCGGACACAGGTTCAGTTTCTGCACCAGCAGAATACTGCCGCTGGGGCCCGATGGCCCAGTGTGTGTATAAAAGCTGAGTGAGTTTCTGGGATTCAGACAGACTCTTGCATCTTTCATCCAGACACTGACATTTCTGGATTGTGAGTCATGGGGAAAGCAAAAGAATTGTCATCGGATTTAAGGGGAAAAGGTAGTTCTACTGTATAAAACAGGAAAGGGATACAAAAAGATATCCATGGAATTGATAATGCCAGTTAGCATTATTCAAACTGTGATTAACAAATGGAAAATCAGGGGCTCTGTAAAAACAAAACCACGGTCATGTAGACCAACAAAAATTTCATCCACAACTGCCAGGATAATTGTTCGGGATGCAAAGAAAAAACGACAAATAACATCAGCTGAAATATTGGACTCTCTGAAAACCGGCGGTATGGCTGTTTCAAGATACACAATAAGGAGGCACTTGAAGAAAAATGGGCTGCATGGTCGAGTCTAACAGGCCTCCTGATGAACTGTGACAATAGGAAACATGTTGGGGCACATCCTCTCAATGATAAGTGTACCATTTGGAATGAAATATACGTGGTGGTTTTCATCACTGGGCTCATTATCAGTTTCTGAGCCCAGATTAGAGGGTCTATTTGACAGGAACTCTCTTGTATGTCCGCTGTCATAGGTTTGAATTCATGTTATTAGGTTTATTGTCAAGTATCTTTTAAGGCTATAGAATACCCATTTACTAATATTTTTTTAGGTCTGCCATTGGGAGCTGTTTATCATTTCTTTTCTCTCATCTTTTCCCACCTGTTTTGACAGGGTTAACTAGGGGAGTGAGGGATAGTCCTGGTTGAGTGAGGGCACCAAAAAAATCGTGCTTCTAGGGTGACAACCTCCACTGTAAGGAGTCCAAAGATTAGGTTTAGTGTAGGGTTTCTATAGGTCATTTTTTGTGGTCTTTATATTTTTGTATTTAACCAACTAGTTACACTAGGTAGGTGTCTTTTAGCATTATATCTAATAAACTTTAAATTTTAAGGAATTATATGTTCATGATTATTTTAATTTTTCCATTTATGTATGATTTTGTTATACAGTTTTTGGATTTTTCAGTAATATGGCAAACTTTTTATCAGGCCCCATAAACACATATTTGTGGATACAGGACAATAACCAGGTTTTCTCCACTAGAGGAGCCCCCCTGAGAGTGCAGAGAATCCATCCTTGAAAACGTTATTTAAAGAACTTTACTAGGCTTTAACGAAAATAATAAGTCTTGGTGGGAGATAAAAAGGGTTGGACAATTACATAAAAAATAGGATTGTACCTAGGGGCCTTCTTATTACTATCCAGCCATCACCCAGAACCTCTAACCCCCAATTGCTGGCGGCTTGGACAAAGGAATCCATTGAGTCCTCGGTCCACTTTAGGAGGAGCAGAAGCTGTTTGAGGAGTCAACACTCTGATAGAAAAAGTACAGAAACATAAGTCGGATCCTGATTTTGTGTCGCGTGAAAATAATCTACAGACTTCAGTAGAAAAATTTCAAACACGTTTGAAGGATAGGAAACATACACAATTCACGCGTGACTTTGGTGAATTTAAGGATAATAAGGCTTACGACTAACAGGCTAAGATCACTGTTGAGGTCTCCTCATCCGATTTTGATACATCGGACATGGAATGTAGTGATACATTTAGTGGTTATCAGGGAGAAGAGAGAGAGACCGAGCAAAAACAGATGGCGTACACACAAAGAAATCAGTTCAGGCAAAGGGGGACTGGGAGGGAGACTATGGGAAATATGGCAACATCTGCACCTTCCTCATCCTCGTCGTCGCAATCCTTTTTGACAAAGGACCAGTGACAGGGTACAATCTGAGGAAAAGACTGTAATAAGCCATGGCCAAATTATCATTCTATCATCTTGTGCACTCTCGGGGAGGAATACTCTGTACTGCAGAATGGTTTGAATTTTGTGCCCACAAACTCTTTTAACTGTTTTCATTGGGTTAAAGACCTTAAATTGCTTGGACATAATCTCAAAGGGATGCTTTTCTTCCAGCAACATAGTCTGGAGCAATGTAGACGGTTGGGGGTATCGGATGATGAGGGGAAACGTTTCCAGGCCCTCACAGGTCAACTAATAGAAAATGAGCAAGAACGAGGTAAGGGTCCTTTCACTAATTTAAAAAAGAAAAGTACAAGGATGCTGCCCAGGAATGAAGTTACCAGTATTGACATATTCATGAAACTGGTTGAAGCAGATCTGTAAAAAGGCTCTAGTAACAACTGTCATGGTGTCTCCAACCTGTCTGCAGGTGAAGGGAGGGCCCTTGACAGTATGGAGAAGAATAGTGGGATCATTATAAAAGCCATGGACAAAGGCGGAAACTTGGTGGTTATGGATCATCATATATATCTAGAGACGTGCCATAACTTACTGTGCGAACAGGGCGCATATGAGATCTTACCAGGGGTAAATAACCTTAAATAACAAAAGGGAGTTTTTTAGTATCTTGGAGCAGGCAAAGAAGGAGGTCCTCATTTCAGATGTTGAATGGAATTTTATGATATCAATGACTCCTAGTATACCTACTTTCTATGCATTACCTAAGGTCCACAAGGGACTGGCACCACTTAGGGGCCATCCCATTGTGGTAGGTATTGATTCTTTAACACAAAATGCTGGAGTATATATAGATAGGATACTCAGACCATTTGTTATATCACTCCCCTCATATGTCCCTGAAACCTCATACCTTTTAAGTCTGCTTGAAGCGATTGCTGTGGAGGCCAATACTATACTGGCATCAATTGATGTAGAGGCGCTCTACAGCAGTATTCCACATGAATGCAGACTCAGGGCAAAGAGTAATTTTCTTCGAGAGCAGCTGAATGTGGTGGGCACAATCGATTCATTGAGGGACTTCTCCACTTTAACCTTATCCACAATTACTTCCAGTTTAATGGTAAGTACTTCCATCAGCTAAGGGGAATGGGAATGGGGAGCCCACGTGCTCCCACTTATGCTAACATCTTCCTGGATTGGTGGGAGGAAACCCATATTTTTGGGGAAGAGGAAAGATGGTGGCATCCTTATATCAGCTTCTGGGCCAGATATATTGATGATATCTTGGTCTTTTGGTCTGGCTCAGAGGTTGATTTTGATCGCTTCATTGAGAATTTCAATGTAAATGCCATTGGATTGAAGTTCATGTATGAACATCATAATCGGAGTATACATTTTTTGAATTTGAGAATTACAAAGGAGGTAGACGGAAGCATCAGCACTTTCACATATTGCAAGCCCACGGCTGCAAATGGCCTCTTGAGGTGGACTAGTCATCATCCAATCCTGCTCATGAAGGGTATTCCGAAGGGACACTTTGTTTGGATTAGAAGAAACTGTTCTGACGTGGGGGTCATCAGGACACAGGCTAGGGACCTATATGAAAGGTTTAGGATGAGATGTTACCTGTGTAAGGTGCTTAATGGACTTTTTAAAAAAGCTCTATCTATTGATAAACAAAAAAAGGATAATCGGACGGAGGGGGATACCAATACGGTCAGGATGATTGGCACCTTTGACGCCCAAGCAGAGAGGGTTTATCAGATCTTTAAGAAACATTGGGGTATCCTCCGAGCGGATCCAAACCTTGAGAATCTGATATCACCGGTGCCAAGTATCATGTAAAGGAGAGGAAGGTCTATTGGTGACCATCTGGTGCACAGCCTTTATCAGAGACCAGCAAGGGTGGGCACCTGGTTGGATAGGAAACCCTGTGGCTTTTTTAGATGTGGTAATTGTTTCAAATGTGATATGATGCTTCAGTGCAAGGCCTTCTGCAGTGCAGCTAATGGGAGAACCTATAGCATTAGGTATTTCGGTAACTGTAGATCCATGGGGCTGGTCTATAAGGCAACATGCACCTGCCCTATGGGCTATATTGGTAAGACAACAAGAGAGTTGAGGGTTAGGGTGGGTGAGCATTTGGGGGATATCAGGAATAAATGGGACACACTGAATGCCCGCCATATGAACAATATCCACTGCGGACTTCTGAGTGAAATTAAATTCTGATTGATGGAGCTTATTAAGTGAAAAAGCAGAGGTGGAGATCTAGATAAAATCATCCTAAGATGTGAAGCTGAGTGGATCTTCAGAATGCAGTCCCTTTCTCCCAAGGGTTTGAATGAATCCTTATCCTTCACCTGTTTTATATAAAACTAGCTGAAGAGCCCTGCGCTGCCCGGGCATAGTAACTAACTGTGGATAGTTATAACAAATTATAATTATCCTCCATCCCATAGTCCCGTGCCCATATACCCAACATACCTATCCTCCATCCCATAGTCGAGTGCCCATATACCCATCACACATCCTCCATCCCATAGTCCCATGCCCATATACCCATCATACATATTTGCCATCCCATAGTCGAGTCCCCATGTACCCATCACACATCCTTCATCTCATAGTTCCATGCCCATATACCCATCATACATATCCTCCATCCCATACTCCCGTGCCCATATACCCATCATAAATATCCACAATCCCATAGGCCGGTGCCCATATACCCATCATACATATCCTCCATCCCATAGTCGAGTGCCCATATACCCATCACACATCCTCCATCCCATAGTCCCATGCCCATATACCCATCACACATCCTCCATCCCATAGTCCCATGCCCATATATCCATCATACATATTCACCATCCCATAGTCGAGTGCCCATATACCCATCATACATATCCTCCATCCCATAGTCCCATGCCTATATACCCATCATACATATCCACCATCGCATAGTCCCCTTGTCATGATCCAGGATGGGGTTTTGCTTTGGCCTGTCCTGGCTAGACAGGGGGTTAATTGTTTCTGCCTCTCTCTGGCAGAGGGCGGCTATTTAATGCTCACTGGATCTAGGTCCCGTGTCAGTTATACTCCTGCCCTCGGCTGAGTTAGTTGACCTCTTGTATACGTGTGCCTTGTGCCTGATAACTTGTTGCTTGTTTGGTTGTGATCCGGTTCTGTCCCTGTTACGAGTTCTGCCTGGCCCCTCTTGTACCGCAACCGCTCTCTCGTGTATGACTCTCTGCTTGTGACTCGACTGCTGTCTGCTCGTCCCTTTGGTACCGCACCGCCCTCTTGTGTATGACCTTTGGCTTTGTCTGACCTCCTGTCTGTTTATCCCTCCTGTACCTCGTTTGCCCGTACTGTGTATGACCTCCATTTTGCCCGACTCTGAGTTTTCTATCTTCTCTGAAAGTCTGAAAGCAGGATGCTAAGCCCCACCCCCTTGCAGTCACATGACCATAGGTCCTGTGCCGGCTTGCTAAACTTCTGCGTTCAGGTCCTGTGCATCTGTACTTCCCAGCTGTTCCTGTCCCCAGGGGTCCCTACAGTGCGGGTGAGTCCCTGCTCAGCGGAGGCTGTACGCCAGCGCTGTCAGGATCCTGACACCCATGCCCATATACCCATCATACATATCCGCCATCCCATAGTCCCGTGCCCATATACCTGTCATACATATCCTCCATCCCATAGTCCAGTGCCCATATACCCATCACACATCCTCCATCCCATAGTCAACCATTATGACATCATAGTGAGCGGCGGGGCTTGCAACCTAAGATGACATCAGCATCGCCATGGCAACCATTATGACATCATAATGAGGGGCGGGGCTTGATACACACACACTTTTTCCCTATTATGTAGATAGGGGCAAAATTGTTTGGAGAATTGGAGGGTTGCGGGGTTAAAATTTCACCTCACAACATAGCCTAGGACACTCTCGGGGTCCAGACGTGTGACTGTGTGGCTGTAGCTGCGACGGTGCGGATGCCAATCCCGGACATACACACACACATACATACATACATACACACACTTGAGCTTTATATATTAGATATCATAGCCGAGTCCTTATGGATGATACATTGTTTATAGGTCCTATCCCTTCCTCAGAGTTTTTTTTGTTTTTTGTTTTCTGCCCCATGGTTGTTTTCTGGGGCATTCTGATCTACAGCCATGTTACTACATGTTTTTACATGTTCTCTTTTGTAGGATGTTATTTAGTCATCTATTTAGTTGTTCATTTTTAAAATAAAATATTATATTTAGATTCTCTTTGTCCATATTCAGTTAAGTAATTTAATCTATAGAACTTGTCCATGGGTACCTGTCATTGATTTCGAAGAGCCCGCGTTCCTGGGTGGAACGCAGAAGTAGGTATAGTGATCGACGTATGTCATTAGAAGTGCGAACACAAAATATCTGTTTGTGTTCCACAGGTTGGAACGCATGCCTACGGCAACTACATCTGGGTTGCCGGGTTAAGCAGGAAATTATATCATCAGTATCACCGGCCAGATGTGCCTGCGCTCCAGCTTGGAGCACACGCTGGAATATCATCTGTAAGCAAGAAATTACACTCTCACTATTATCATCCGGATGTACTCCAGCTTGGAGCGCACGCTTGAGCAGGTAAGAAACATGATCATCATCTTGAATAGACAAAGGGGAATAATTAACCCAGCTGAACGAAACTCTGATTATTGAATGGGAAGAGTCTATTATGATGATATTTGCTGGTGGTTATTTAAGTCCACATGCTTTGACCCGCGGGTATGCTTTTCATTATGGCATCCAGCATCTTTGGCGTCGCCAACATCTGACAGGCCTCCTGATGAACCATGACAATGGGGAAACGTGTTTGGAAACATCCTCTCAATGATAAGTGTGCACTGTATTAATACCATTTGGAATGAAATATATGTGGTGGTTTTGATCACTGGGCTTATTACCCATTTATTAATATTTTTTTTTGGTCTGCCATTGGGAGATTTTTTTCATTTCTTTTCTCTCATCTCTATGTTTTCACACCTGTTTTGACAGGGCTATCTAGGGGAGTGAGGGATAGTCCTCATTGAGTGGGGCACCAAAAATAGTGCTTTTAGGGTTTCAACCTCCACTGCCAGGCACGCCAAAGATTAGGTTTAAAAAGTAAAAGAAACTTGGCACTCAAAATATGATGAAAAATAGTTCCATTTATTGTTCATCCAGACAATATATTGTTGAACGTTTTCGGTCCACAAGCAGACCTTCCTCAGAACAAACTTTAGTCTGGTCCAGGAGAATGGAAGTGAGGTTTCCTATCATCTCATATATAGGTAATCCAACTTGGAAAAAGATTATAAGCCTGTTTGTAGGGGAGGAATGGCACGTCTTTAACATGCGACTGGCGTTGCTTGCGGTATGTGCTGGATGATCGGGGGAACAGCATGTCTGTTGCTACGAGCTCTGTCACTGTGGGCGTGCACAAGCGACACCAGTCGCATCTCAAAGTGTAGCTTTAAAGAATACACTGCTCCACAAAGATGGCCATGATCTCCTCCCACAGCTGTGACCAGGATAGTTTAAGGGGCATGCCTAGGTAACAGCTAAAGCAGTCGCAATAAAAGAGATGTGGTCGCTGTCCGACCACAGTCTCTTATGCCTAGGGGCTGCCGTGTGTGAGGTGTGTAAGTGTCATGTTCAGACACTTACACCTCCCCAAATGAAAATTGAAGCCCCCCAGTATAAAAAATAAAGTTGTACATTTAATTTTGTATTACAAATAATTGATTATATAATCAATAATTATAAATACAAAATTAAAAATTATGGCATCTTCCCATTAACTTTTTAAAAGCTATTGTATCTTCCGCCTTTATCTGGGTTGCATAGTATGTAAAGACATCTGATAAATAACAATACTCTGCCTGAAGTAAAGTACAGGCTTCTTCAAGGCAAATTTTCGATATATTTGGGTTTTGCCGATTTGTAGCACATTGGGATGCATTGGCGAAGTAATTTAATTTATTTGTACTACTTTACTTTTGGCAAAAAACAAGGTGAATCAATTTTCCCAATGTATTCAATAGTGCAGTGACTTGACAAAATGGCAAAACAGTCCCTGTAAGATCTGAGCATAAGGATGAATTGACACTAAGATGCCATATAGATTCAGGAATTTCGTCAGATTATGCCCTTATGCTGATAAAATAAAAGTAAAGCCTGCTTCTCTGCAATACTGAGGGAAATAATCATACTTGCCTTTGAAATGGGAGTAAAATCTTAAAATGCTATCTTTTGTGTTTAATACTTATATTTTGGGCCAAGAAAAATAGTTCTTGCAATTAGGGTTCATAAATAATTTTGCCTACGATTGCTGACTATAATGTCTTTATGTTGTATTTTGCAATGTACTCACATACATTGTATACACGTCTTGGTCTACGATTTACTGTATATTGTTGGATGTTCTATTTCCTGGCATCTGTTTGTCCCCCATTATGCTGGAAGGGTGAACTGCGTCAGAACTTATTTGAACTCTTGTATTGCTATCAGTGTTGTACTGTCTATTGCTGCCAGCAGAATAAATTAAGCTTATTCAAACAGGAAAGTTTAATTAATAGATTTGTATTAGAATCTCTTCAGAACCGATTCACCGATAGAAACTCAGTTAAGTCATTCTGCAGTCAGCAATGAACACTGCTACACAAAAGCCTACGATGGCAAATGGTAAATTTTTTTTTAATGAAACAATTACAAAAAAATGATTTTTATCCAAAAATACCATGGAACAAAAAGTGTCACCTGCAAATTCTATATTAAAATGTCCATTTCTCACTATTTTAAATTAACAAAAGTTTATTGAAACAAAGCAGGTGAATGTCAATACTAGGACAATGTTTATGTTTTGGGTTGAAATCTTTTAAATCATAATGTTATTGTATCTCATTCAAATGGTCAAATTTATACCCTTGATTAACTCCATTTTTTGTGTAACACTGCGCTTCTTCCAGAGCTACAACTTTTCCTTACAAACTTCAGTTAGAGGTCACAGATGTATCCTGGCACTGACCACATCATCATGTATCCAATAATAACTTGAAACTGCTGGCGGAGTTCTCTCTTTTTGTGAACGGTGAGTCAATACTCTGTCAGTACGTATATTTCTGGTATAAATGATAGTCTGTTGTAGTCTGGAATGTGTGTAAGTCCTCCATCATACACTTCTTTTTTCAACATTTGTAAATACTTGGAAAAAAAATGCCTGGAAAGAAAATGTTTTTCACAAGCGTTGGTGAAATTTTTTTATTTTGTAAAATGTAATTTTTTTCTGGCAACAAACATGTTCAGAACTTGTCGTCCCTTAACACGGATGAGCTACAATAGCAGATGACCAGTCTAAGCGGAACAGAAAGCTAAGACTACAGTGTGAAGAAGAGAGCAAAAATGAGATCACCGAGCTATGGAAAAGCATTGCCTGGTCAGATAAGTCCAGATTTTTGTTTCTCCAAGTGATAGATTTTTTAGAAAGCTGCATAAATCAATGAACCCTTACTGTCAGTCCCTAAAAATTCACGATAGTGGTGGTGAAGAAATGATATAGGGAATTTATTCTTGACACACCCTGGGCCCCTGAAACCTGTGGATAGAAGGATGAAATTTTGCTACAAAAAAAAGAGAAAAGAATTGTCAGTTCACCAAGGTAGAGCATGGCAATGAATGATCCATGTAGTGATGCATGAAATGAAAGGACTAGTATTCACAGCATGGAAAGCCAAACAACTGAGAAAAAATTCCATCACCAAAGAAAAAATAAAATTGAAAGAAAAATTTATTAGGGTATCATAAAATCACAATCAAAAACATGCATGGAATTTTTCCTCAGTTGTTTGAACTTTTGGGGTTACCTAAGCATTGTGGCTAACCAAGTACATCCCATCATGACAGCTCATAGATTTGTCACGAGGTCTTTTTTTTGCTTTCCTGCTCATCACAGTCAATACATCTCTTAATCCAACAGATCTTTTCTGGGACCATTCAGAGTATGGCTGGGTTTAGATGATCTTTTGTGTATAAATCTTATTCAGGAAAAATAGATGATTATTCATTCATGTTGCCCGCCATATGCCATCCATACCTATGCTTTTTACATCGATATGCCATCAGTATGTTTTGTACATCTGTATGGCATTTGTTTTTTACATTTACAAATTAATAAATAATAAAGGGCAAAATTCAGTTTCCTATGTTAATAATTGTCATGGAAAAAATCCTGACTTACAGATGGTAATCTGTATGTGATCTGTTTTTTGTCTGTGCTAAAAAAAACAGCAGGAAAAACACAGCATTTACACTACATGTGAATATATTTTTAAACCAACATGAAGAAAGAGGAGAGCCAATAAGGTCTCATAAAATAAACATTTTATTAATATAATTTATAAAGTTGTATAAGTATCAGAAAAAATGTATCAAACAAACAGAATACTCTTGTGAAGTGGTTCCTGAGCACATATGCAATGTATACCGTTTAAACACAGCCCCTGATGAAGCCTTGGGTGAAACGTGAGTTGGGGCTTGTGGGTCAGAGCATATGTACCCTACCCCCCTCTACATTGACATACTATCTCTATGTAAGTATTCAGTAATTTTTTTCTTACTAAGATTAGTTACAGCATCATGCTTTGTGATTAAGGGTATTTAGGGTAGGATCTTTACCTTTTTGCACTTTTTCTAAACTGTTTTTATACAGTATGCATTGTATATGTGCTCTGTAATAAACTTCTGTTTCTGTATTCTGTTTGATACATTTTTTCTGATATTTATACAACTTTTTAAATTATATTAATAAAATGTTTAGAGTGTGTCTCTTGAATGTGCTCTTTTTTACTCCTCAGTCTTTGTTGGTATTTACATGTGAACATGGCCTAACTGTTCAAGCAAAGTGGATGAGATTTCATAAAAACTCTTACCATTGTGAGTCTCTGGATTTATCCTCTGGACTCCACGCTGGGGTTTAGATATGTTGAACAGCCTCCCACCCAGCTACAGCTGTTCAATCAACCCAGCAATAAACATGGCTGTATAACCACTATTAGCATTTAGTGTGCTGGAGCATTTTTTAGGTTCATATCACTGAAGATAACAACCTCAGTGATGCATTTATCCCCTCCTGTACTTTGCCAGTGACTTTGTCACATATCCCCTCTGCCCGAAGCCGAGGTTTTGACACCTTCAATCAACAAACAGGGAAGTCTAGTCAGAGCATCTGCGTTACCATGCAGTTTCCCAGGTCTGTGCTCCACATGAAAGTTGAAGTTCTGTAGTTCTAGCCATCATCTACTTTTCTCCCTCATCCATCTGACATTGTCACTGTCATGGTATAGGACATGGTTAACGTCCTGGTCTCTCAGGATTAACTTTTGCTGGCCTCCCTTTGGATCTGGGAGAGGTATTTATACTCACTCCAGACTAGGATCCCCTGTCAGCTATACTGTTGTTCTGACTGTGTGTCTAACCCCCTGGTGTGCTTGTATACTGCATTGCTTGTCCTTGTATGAACTGGTCTGTCTGTTCACTCTGTTCTCTGTCTCACGTTTTGGTACTATTGTCTTCTCCGATTCTGACTACCTAGCTTGGCTATTGTTACTCTATTACACTTTGTCCCTATTGTACCGCTCTGCTCATTCTGGCTTTTGATCTCCGGCTTCCCTTCTGACAATCCCCTGTCTCACCCCATTGGTATCTCCTGATCTCCTGGTTCTGATCTTAGCTTGTTTTGATTATTCTCCTGTGTTTATCGTATCCTCTGCACCCTGGCATTTGGCTCCGCCCCTGACCACCTCCTACTCTGTCACATAGTTCAGGTCCTATTCTTTACCTGGTAAGTTACCCGGCGCTTTGCTCAACTCCCTTACTGCTCTCCCCTCAGCAGTAATTCCTGGGTGTTGTGACATTATAGCTGACCATACAGTCTTCCCCTGGTGGTGGGGTGTTAGCACATTATGAATCCGGTACAGGCTCTCACTGAGCAGGTTAATGAGCTCTCCCAGCCTATGCAGAAGGTGTCTATGGAGCAGTAAAACCTGGTTCATTCACACCAACAGGTGCAGAGAGATGTGGCAGATCTACAGGGATCTGTTCCATTGGAGTTCCAGGAGGGGGGCCTAACTGATGTATCTCTTGCGGACCCCAACCCACCGGTAAAGTTACCCGACAATTTTTCCGGAGATAAAAAATTGTTTAGTGTCTTTAGGCAGGGGTGCAAGTTGTTCTTTGAATTGCGTCCCCGGACCTCTGGTAATGAAAGGCAGAGGGTGGGGATCATAATGTCCTTGTCAAGGGGGGCTCCGCAAGCATGGGCTTTCTCTCTCTCTTCCTCTGCTCCTGAATGTATGTCGGTGAACTTGTTCTTTGAGGCTCTGGGGCACATCTATGATGAGCCTGATAGAGTGCGTCTGGCAAAGGATATGGTGATGAGTGTGACACAGGGCAGGCACTCTGCTGAATGGTTCTGCAGAGTTTTGACGTTGGGCCGCCAAAGTATCCTGGAATGACGCCGCCCTGAGGGGGTTGTTCCGCAGGGGCCTGTCTGACCATCTGCAGGACGCTCTGGCATTACATCCTCCCGATACCCTGGAGGATGCCATGATGCAGGCAGTCCATATAGACCGGAGACTCCGTGCTAGGGGAATGATGCAACAATAGACTCCCTTGTACTCCAAATTGTGTTACACTGCACCCGTATCAGAGCCCATGGAGATTGAGACTGTCTCGGCAAAGGAAAGAGAGAGAAGACACTGTAAAGACAACCATTTATGCTTTTAGTGTGAAGCCTCTGGATATTGGAAAATGGACTGTCCTTTCTGCCCTTCTTCTGTGAAATCATTGGGAAAACGACTGAGTCTGGGCAACAATCGACAAGGTTAACCAGACTCCCAGGTACAATTTTTCCCGCTTGCTAAAATGGTGCTCCAGGTTGAATTGAAACTTGCTGGCGGTCCTGTTATGACCACCACCTTTGTTGACTGTGGTTCCTCCACTAGTCTGATTGATGCCCAAGTTGTGACTCTTAATAAGATAGGGACAGTCAGGCTGAAAGACCCTGCTAAAATTGTGGCTGTGGATTCATCCCCTCTTACCTGCGATGGAATTTGTTTTATGTCTGAAGTTTTTTCTCTGAAAGTGGGTTCCACTCACATGGAAAAATTAAGTTGTTTCATTCTGAATAATCTGCCTGCAGGACTGGTATTGGGGATGCCCTGACTGCAACACCACAATCTTCTCATTAATTGGGTGAAGGGGAGATCACCCGATGGGGATGTAATGATAATGGTCTGTGTTGTAACTCGGTTGCTTTTGTCAATCCGATAAAATCTGTATCTGTGTCGCCTGTCGGTCAGGAGGGTATTCCGGAGTACCTGAGAGACTATGATGACGTGTTTTCCGAAAGCTCCCACCACATAGACTATATGATTGTTCCATTGATTTAGTGCCTGGAGCCAAATTACCCAAGTCTCGTTTGTTTAATTTGTCCGGGCCTGTGCGTCAAGCTATGAAAGAGTACATCAAAGAGAGCCTTCGCAAGGGGCATATTTGGCCCTTGGTCTCACCCGTGGCAGCGGGATTTTTCTCTGTAAAGAAAAAAGGTGGTGGGTTGCGACCGTGCCTCGACTTTCGGGAACTGAACAAAATTACCGCTAAGAACATGTACCTAATTTTTCCATGTAACCAATTCACGGGGGCCAAACGGTTTTCTAAGCTCGATATACGAGGGGCTTATAACCTTATAAGGATCCGGGAGGGGGACAAATGGAAAACAGCATTCCCGACAACTGAGGGGCTGTTTGAAAACCTGGTTATGCCCTTCGGCCTCAATAACGCCCCTGCTGTTTTTCAGAACTTTATTAATGTTGTTTTTTCTGACTTGATTGGGCGTATGTAGTCATTTACCTGGATGACATCTTGATATACTCTGAGGACAGTCAGTCACACTTTCACCATCTACGTACAGTTCTTATGAGACTCTGGGAGAACCATTTGTACGCTAAACTGCAGAAGTGCTCATTTTTTATACAAGAACTGTGTTTTCTGGGTGTAAGTGTATCCAGGGAGGGATTCCGCATGGATCCAGGGAAGGTTCAGGCCATTACAGATTGGGTGCAGCCTCATGATCTGAAGGGGTTGCAGCGATTTCTGGGCTTCGCTAACTATTATAGGAAGTTCATTAAAGGGTTCTCGCAGGTGGTGAAACTCTTGATAGACCTCACTCTTAAAGGGGCAGATGTAAAAAATTGGTCCGTGGCCCCAAAAAATTCCTTCCTTACATTAAAGAAATGCTTTACTTCAGCCACTGTGTTGGTACAACTCTATTCATCAATACTTTTTATCATGGAGGTCGATGCTTCGGAGGTGGGGGCAGTGTTGTCCCTGGGCCCCTCTACCCGGACTAACATCAAGCCCTGTGCCTTTTTCTCTAAAAAGTTCTCTTCAGCCGAGAGAAACTATGATGTCGGCAACAGGGATTTGTTAATGGTTAAATTGGCCTTTGAAAAAATGAGGCATTTTTTGGAGGGGGCTGCTCATCCCATTACAGTCATCACTGATCATAAAAACCTGGCCTATATCGAGTCCGCTAAGAGATTGACCCCAAGACAGGCTCGGTGGGCACTTTTTTTTCTCGATTTCATTTTACCATTATGTTCGGACCAGGGTCTAAAAATTTAAATGCGGTTGCCTTATCCCGAAGTTTTGATTCTGTGTCCCCTCCAGAACCTACTTCCTCCATTCTTCAAACGGTCTCCTAAGAGTTACAGAGAGAGATTCTGGAAGCACAAGCTCCCAGAAATAAACCCCCAAGTAAATTGTTTGTACCCGAACATTTCCATCTCACACTCCTGCAAGAATTTCCTGATTCTGTGTTAAGTGCATACCCTGGTATTGCAGCTACCCAGGGGGCAGTGGCTAGGGGTTTTTGGTGGCCCTCTATGGGTACTGATTTCAAAAGGTTTGTAAATTCTTTTCGGGTGTGCGCTCGCTCTAAAAGCTCTCTGGTCCGACCGGCCGGGGAATTGGTGCCTTTGCGAATTCTGGATAAACCATGGACACACCTGTCCATGGACTTTATCACTTATCTTCCCCCTTCCAAGGGCAACTCAGTGGTATGGGTAGTGGTTGATAGATTTTCTAAACAAGCCCACTTTGCGCCGTTACCTGCATTACCATATGCTGAAACCTTGGCCTGCTTGTTTATACAGCACATAGTTCAGTTGCATGGAGTGCCAGTGAACGTGGTGTCAGACAGGGGTGAGCAATTTGTGAACAGATTTTCGAGAGCGTTTTGTAAGAAGTTGGGAGTCACGTTATCATTCTCCTCTGCCTATCACCCGGAATCCAAAGGACAGACTGAACGCACCAGCCAGTCATTGGAGCAGATTCTGCGAAGCCTGGCCTCCTCCAGACAGGAAGACTGGTGTGAGGTATTACCCATGGCAGAATATGCGTTCAACTCTCGTATTAATCAGTCTACCGGAAAGTCTCCCTTTCACATCAATTATGTTTTTTTTCGGCAGTTTGGGGAATTATCCAGTATGGATTCTGGTTGCCCTGGTGCCGAGGGGAACATCTCCAAAGCCCAGAAGAAGGACAAACATTTTACAGACAGGAGGAGGAGGTCGGGTCGTGCATTGACAGTGGGGGAAAAGGTCTGGTTGTTCACCCATAACATCAAACTTAAGATACCCTCTATGAAGTTGGTCCCCAAATTTATTGGCCCATACAAGATTATAGAGGTGATCAACCCGGTGGCCTACAGGTTACAGTTGCCCGACTCCTTCAAAATATCGTCTTCCACAGGTCCCTAGACGGAGAACAGAGTACAGGACGGAGAACGGAGTACAGGATGGAGAACGGAGTACAGGACGGAGTATGGAATACAGGACTGAGTGAGGAGTACAGGACGGAGTACAGAGTACAGGACAGAGAACGGAGTACAGGACGGAGAATGGAGTACAGGACGGAGAACAGAGTACAGAATGGAGAACGGAGTACAGGACTGAGTGAGGAGTACAGGACTTGGTGAGGAGTACAGGACGGAATACGGAATACAGAACGAGGTGAGGCACAGGGAACAAAAGGAAGTTGTAGGAAAGCCCCCTACAACTCGGCCAGAATGCGGCAAGGAACAGCACACGATAATCAGGAGTCTCCACCATCTTGGAGTCGCCTGATATACCATACGCTGCTGGATGATTGGGTGGACAGGGCCTCTGAGCAGGCGCTGCAGGGTTAAGAAACCTGCAGAGCGCTCGCCCGCAGCCTAGGGCTCCAGCACAGGACAGCCACGCACCGGGAGGACGAGAGCAAGGAGGAGGCGGGCACAGTGCGGCGAGACATGGGTTGGTGAGTAGTGGCGGCGGCGGACGCCGCCGCTGCTGGAACGGCGGCGGTCACTGCCACCGACGTGACACTCTGTCACATGGTTCAAAAGAGCACATTGTGCTTGCGAGGGTGCGCACTGTCACTGTGCATTGAAAAAAAAATATTCCACAGTGACAAGAGCCTACTAAGCAGAATTTGTAATTAAAGTATATTAGAAAAGAGATTAGATTATTACAGGAAAGATATATATCTTTGTATCAACCACTGAGGACTCTCAATTCTAAATATTTAAATTGTTACATTAATTAGAGATTTAGGATTAAATCCACATTAGCTTTAGAAATGAGAACTGTTTGTCAAGATTTAATCAAACTTATATTTTTGCTACTGTAAAAGATGTGATGAAAAAGTTGTGGTCTAAATCAATGCAAAAGCGCTCATAACCTGGTTAGCATCAAAATAGAGGCGTGCTGCACTTTATTGAAAGTGAGAACTATTTCACAGCTCTTAAATCTGGAGAACCATGGATGGTCATAGAAATTAATATATGTCTAGGAAATATGAGTATCCCAGCAGCAGGATCTTACTCTTGTCATTGAATATCTTATATTGATTAGGAAAAAATGCAAACTTGTCAACATGGATAACATTGTGAGCCTTTCACCACAAACTTATAGGAAGAAAAGGCTATATTGAGGCTGCAGGCATGCGGATCTTATATTTGGCATTAGACAATGAGATCAATATCGATTTCAGGTAGATAAGCAGCAATATGAGGAGACCTCACAGAATTGGATGGCCTATTTCATTGCTAGCTGTCAGATTATTCCTAGAGCTTGCACACAATAAACATATTAAATGATACCATTCCTTCAAAGGACTCCACACTGTGACAGAAAAACTGGAAGCAGATGTGGAGAGAAGAGATCTTGTAATCCTTCGAAACGATAACTGTTATTTTAACCTACACAATTTCTTAAATTTCATGTAACAAGGGTTGTTTTATTTTTCTATTAAAAGAGAGAACAGACCCAGACACAGAGCAAAATATCTGCAGGCAGTAATGTTTCACAGACATTATTCAGCAGCAATGGTGGTGCACCTCCATAGTACCACAAGTATTTTGTGGCATGGGAGCCGAGTACAGATTTTAGGACTGATAATTTAGACAGTTTGTGATCTATGATTACATTTTATAGTATAGACCTGATACATGCTTTAGCAATAGAGTGTAAAGAGTGTAAACACATACAGTATCTTTATAAACAGTTTTGTAAATATAATGTGTATAAGAAATGAATATTTTCTTTTAACAATCCCCATTTTGTCGTTTCTATGTAATGGAAATCATTAAGCATATCATGGCACCCACAGAGTTGAATAGATATATCAAGGGGTTTTATAAGCAGTCAAATAATTCAAAACAAATATTAATGTAAGTTTCATTTAAAACAATGATAGAATTACTCTACGCAAAGATAATTGACTAATTGATAATGTGAATAATAGACTTTTTTATTTATAATCTTTGATACAGTGATGATTAATTAAATGGAAGCTGTCACAAGTTTTTTCATGTCTGAACTAAGACTTGCACCTTAATCAGCGCTGTCCTCCATTTCATATAGGGGTATAAAACTCCCTGTTACCCCTATATAAATCCCAAAAACCATTTGAAATTCTGCCAAGATCTAGGTAAATCCTGATGGTCTGATCCTATAGTTGTCCTTGCAGCATTTATCCCTCCTCCCAGTTGCTGTTCGCCATCTTCCTGCTCTGATTGACGTAGATAACGCCTCCTGCATCATCCATGTTGCCGGGCAAAACCTCGAACCTGCACATAAATATCGCCATCCCACACCTGCACACCCCCACAGGGGGTAATGTCATGCCCAGAAGAAATGAGAGGTCCCCTGACCAGGTAGAACCAGCATCCAACACTTGTTCTAAGTCCAGACCAAAAGGGCGGAGCTTAAGGGAGTGACAGTTAGAGGGAGGAGTTAGTGCTGAGGTAAGGAGATTGTTCTGGAAGGAGTCAGTCAACCAGTCAGTCAGTCAGAGGGGAGTGAGAGAAGGAGTGAGGGCTGACAGAGTCTGAGGAGAGTTATGGAGGAAAGGAGAAATTGGGGAATCTGGGGAGTGGTGCTGAGAGTAAGCTCAACCCAGAGCTGAGCGATTGAAAGAGGAAGCCGGAGTCTGTGGCTGTGCAGGTAAAGAGAGCCTGACAGCTAAATCCGGAGGGCAGGGGACTGCAGGCCTCCTGGCCCCATAAAACACTCGGTGGCACAGCAGCATAAGAGAGCCCGGAGCCCCCCCACGAAGGAGCGACACCTGTAAAAAAGGCTCAAGCTGCCTGCCATACGGGCAAGTGCTTAAAGAAAAGCAGGAATAGAGGCCCAAGCACAGCCTTAGGCAGCAAGGACCTCAGAGGATAGCGCATTTATGGATTCTAAATAGACACAGCAAAAAATATTCAATGAAGCCCTGAAATGGCACAATTATGAGCACAATGATAGGCATGTGGCGGTCAAAACCTAGTGTAAACTATCTGTCCTGTTGGTAAAGATTTTTTTAAGCAAACTGGTGGCAAGAACTTGTATAAGACACTCCAAAAAAATTTGACAGTACCACAAAAATGGCAGAATTTTATGCACACTCAGATGTGATCGCTGTGATGGCCAAACCCCTGTTTAAAATAGCTGCATTTTAATGCTGTACTATGGAAAGGATCTGGCTTTATTTTGCAGTGCCATTAAGCAAATGGAGAAAAAAAATGTGTGCACTGGATTGCTTTTAAATAAAATAATCAGGATTAAGCTGCAAAACCAAATAATTCCTGACCACAGATACCTGGGGCTAGGTATATACGGTCAATATCTGTAATAGGCAGCAGCAGCAGACAGTAATGGAACTCTTTTTTATTTATAAAAATGCAAAACTTACAAAAAAAAACTCCGTTTTGCGAAAACCGAGAAAACAAAATCCACAAAGCCAAAAGTTTGCAAAACAGGCCTACCAGAGTCCAATAATTCAGACTCAGGAACCCCCAACAAGGAATTTTCCACATTCACCCACATTCACACTTTGCTTCTTAAAAAAAAAACCCGGCCCATTCGCCCAAAGTAGCAAAACAAAAAGGCCCTCTCGGCTGTAGCATAACTGCTACCTATACACTTTTTTGAAAATCCAATTTTTTTTTCCTCTGCAAAACACTTTTTTTTGCTCCACAAAATACTTTTTTTCCCTTTCACAACCCAAGGTCTCATGAAATGTTTCATGCCTATTACACTTCAAAACCACGGTCCATGAATAGTTTATCATGCCCTTTTCCTTAAATGGGTCCATTTGCCCTCCTTTTTAAAGTTTCCGTTAGGGTGTCTTTTTCCACCGTCTTTAGAGAAAACCCACGCATCCCCCACTCAACCTAAAACTAAATCCCCCCCAACATGCCACATACAAACAGACAAACATACAATCAGTAGAGTTTAACAATAACAAAAACACCTTTATATTGTATATACTTCCTATATAACTTTTTGCTAAATGGATATCATCTTTAACATTTGCAAAACACAAAACAATACCCTTGTCAGACCCAAGTTCTGCACCTGCAAACCCAATATCCATTCCTCTTTTCTACGAAACAAAAAGCTATCTGTGCAACACAACAGCCCACCACCACATAGCTTGTGTTTCAAGAGGCCCCAACCCTGACTACCACTCATACCAAGCGTCCTGTCCCTCTCTAACTGAAGCTGTCCCTCGTCCCCTATAAAAACTGACCCTGTCCATCACAACCTGCTTTTTACTATCCCTCCTCTACCTAGCGTACCAAAACCTACCTATCTACCTATCCCTATACTGTTCCTCTCTGTCCCTGTCTCCCCCTATACATCTATCTGACCCTAAACACACCACCTTATCTTACCCTACCAAACAAACACACCAATACTAGCTTTCCCTATTGTACTTTAAAGCAGAAACCCCTCCAAAGTCGGGAGGCCATCCCTGCCCCCAGCCTGTCAAACTCCAAAGAATGTATTTTGCCCAGGTCACCCAAAATGTTGCTAACCACCTCTTCCCATGGGAGGGCTTTCTGTTGTGTTGACATTAAGCATCGTGCATTCCACGTGTAAAACCAAGCCACTAAACTGACTAAAAATAACGTGCCCTGATCTCGGCCACCCAGGGACCTGAATGCCCCATAGGCCCACTCCGCATAGGAAAGGCACGCTAGCCTAGGCCAGCCTACAGAAGCCCACCCTGTTGTAGACCCCAGGATTAAAGGGACACCGAAGGAGGACATGCTTCATGCTTTCCAGCATGTTGCCACACTACTCGAGGAGACAATCCCGGTCATCAGAGTTCCTGTACTTCAGGTTGTCCCTCACATACAGTTTCCCATGGAAACAGCGCCAAGTGCCAAAACTTCAAGGGGATCCGTGAAGAGTTTAACAACCCAAGCCCCACCTCCAGATCCCAGCCTGGGCAATCTTGAGCACCAGAGGCTTCTGGAAATGGGTCAACAGAACCCTACTGTCAAGGGATTTCCTCAACATGGTCCTGATTTTTCCACATCCCCAAACCCCACCAGTGGATCACCTTCAGACCCAGGGTAGCATAAGCCAGAAGATGCCCAGGTGGTGTGCAAAGGTCCTTTACCTGACCTCTTGTCTCCCAATCCTGGAAGAACGGCCGAAACCATCCCCTGCAGGAGAATACTCTGTTAGGATTGGGTCACCGAGGAGGAGAGCAAGCCCAAGCTAAGCCACAGAAAACCAGAGAAGTTGGTAACTAAGCAGATTGCAGACCCCTGATCCTATCCACACAACTAGCAGTAGCCGTGGAGCGTGCCTATAATGATCCTAGACGCTTCGGCACAGCTGGAGAGCTAACTAAGCCTAAAGCATGAAAGGGGAAATCTAAACTGCCCCAGAGCAAACCCCAAAGGAATAGATAGCCCCCAAACATATATTGTCGGTGAGACAAGATGAAAACACAAACACAGGTAGGAAAATAGACTGAGCAAACGATGGGGCCCACATTGACTAGACAGGACAGGAAAGGAAAGACACTGTCTGCAGTCACGCAAAAAACCCTGCAAAAAGGTCCAACACGTCTGATGCAAAAATACTGAAGTCGCACGACTTCGCCCACTATATCAGCACTCTGGTATATTCTGAAAGCAGAGCAAAAAGAGGCCAATCTAAAAGGGACAAAAACAAACTGGCACAAGCAGTAACATATGGATGGTGATTCAGCACAGCCCCAGCCGGAGCTGGCTGACCCACACAAAACTGAAATAGAAAAAACCAGGTCAAATGTGAACAGAAGCAAAAGAACACTTAGCTGAGCATGCAGGGACTGAGCTGGAAACTAAGACCTTAGGAGGCAGGAAAAAATCACCAGCAGGGATAGAGGGAGTTGGCTGTCTTAAATCCAGTCTGAAACCCCAGATCTCCAATCGTTGTCCTCATTATCAGGTGGCAAGCCTCTGTTTATCAGATCAGCTCCATTACCTCCAGTAACCACCAGAGGGAGCCCAGAAAGAGAACTCACAACCCCTCCGTCAACCCGACCAGCTCCACCACCTTCAGCAGCAACCAGAGGTAGGCCAGAAAGCGAATTCACAACAATACCCATGGAAGAGCCCTCTCTATCCAGAGGTTTGTAATATTTGTTTTAAGAAAGGTGTTTACTAGAAACACCACTGGGTTTACCATACCCAACCCCCCTAGTCTTCACGTGCAGTACGTGACCTCCCTCTTGATTAGGTTAAGCCTGTTCCCTCATAATAGTTGGAAGAACAGGCTATAGACCAGTGTCCAAAGAGGTTCTGGCAACATGCAGACACTGCCCAGGTATATTGACAAGGGAAGCAGAAAACCTTTGGCCAAGTTGACCCTTTCCCTCAGGGTTAAGGACCAACCCTTCCATTGGTCCACCTTCTGAGTGGCAAATCTTAAGTCTGCCCTCCTAATTTTGCTGGTGGAAGTCCCCCAGGCCGAAATTGATTACTAGAATTTTTGCCGAGGCCTAGGGCTCTGGAAAGGTGTTCTGGAGATCAAAACTCAGATCCCCCCTCCCAGCCAAAGACACTCACATTTTTTCTGGTTGATCATGGACCTGGAAGCCTCCGAGTAGCGCTCTACCTCAGACATGACCCAATCCGTCTCTTCTTTTGAGGATTCAAAAAGGTAGGCATCATTGGCATACGCTATCATCCTCAGAGTGGCATCTGGCTCCGCCTGGTCCATCTCGACTCCCACCAACGGTCCATGATCCACTCTCCTTAAAAGGGGCTCGATCGTGCACATGTATAACAGAGGGCTCAAAGGACAACCCTGGCGGATCCCAAAACCAACTTCAAAAGGGTGACTAACCCAAACGTTCACAAGTGGAAAAGTCTCTGCCCCTTTGTACAAGAGCTTTAATCAATTTTACAAACCTCCCAGGCAGACCGTACCTCAAAAGGACAGACCAAAGGTACTCATGATCCACTCGGTAAAAAGCCTTTGCTTGGTCTAAGGACAGCAGATACCCTTCCAGTGACCCACCCTGCTCTGCTCCGCTGCCTCCTGGACACCGAGTACAGCACTAAATGTACTGTGGCCTGTAACAAAGCAGTGCTGAGCCCCTGAAAGGAGCTGGGGTGCAAACTTCACCAACCGATTGAGCAGCACCTGTGCCAGAACCTATTGGTTCGTATCAAGAAGTGCTATGGGACGCCAATTCTCCATACGAGACAAGTCTTTACCCTTCGACAGGATAATTAGGGCTGACTTCCTCATTGATCTGGTAAAAGTACTTGAGGAAAGACACTTGTTAAAAATGTCAGTCAAGAGGGGGACCAAAGAGTCCCTTTATGTCTTGTAAAACTCAGATGTTAAGCCAGCCGAAGCCCATCAATTGCCAGTCTCACTTCCTCCTCCCTGATTGCCTCTGCCAAAACATGAAAAGAGGAATCATCCCCTGGCTCAAGAATGGTTTTAGCCAGGAAAGCCGGCATCCCATCTCGATTCACATCCCTCTTTCCCAAGAGGCGTGAGTAAAAGGACCTCAGGATCCCTGATTTGGATCTGCTCAGAGAACCTGAACTGTCGATCAGTCATATCACAACCTTACAACTCACTGACATCTTACAGTTTCTGTAGGGGTCGGGGGAGCGGTACCTCCCGAAATCCCTCTCAAAAAACCAAAGATGTGTACCTATCATATGGACACCTCTTGTGCAAAAACTTCACCCTTCATCATTTCCTCGCGGTCACTCTCAGTCGACAGGAGCTGCTCAAGTTTCCTCCTCAGAGCTCGATACAAGTGATGCCTGTTCAGACTTCTGAGGCTGAAAGCTGATGGAAGAAACTCGCCACCCTCTCTTTGAAGATCTCTCACCACTCAGACTTGCTGCTACAGAGATACAAAAGCGGTACCTGTCTCTGAAGAAAGTCCTCAGAAGATTGTCTCACCTCCGCTTCTTCCAGAAAGAATTAATTCAACTTCCATAGACCTTTCCCCATGCGGGGAGTCTTTGCATCATTCAAGGAAAAGAATATTAAACAGTGGTCGGAGAATTCCATCTCAATGGCGGACACTGGTAAAAAGATAGCATCCTCCTTCAAAAAAACTTATCTATTCTGGACCTACTGCTACCCCTATGAAAGGTGAAACCCCTGTGACCTGTGGACATCCACCAGGCGAGTTTCACTAGCTATGCTAATTAGAGTATTACTATCATAAGCCAGCCTTCGGTCTCCGGGACCCCCCATCTCGTAATAGTGTTAAAATCCCCACTGAAGACCACCTGCCAACTCGTAAAAAGAAAGGCCTTGATCGTCAGGAAGAGACATTTATGGTCCCACTTGGACTGTGGCCCATAGAGATTTATGCTCCTGTCCCCTCATGAAAACGTCCAAGGCCAGGCACCTACCCATTTCCATCTCAATCACCCATCTGCATTCCACTGATGCGGTCTTAAAATAGACCACCACCCCGCTATATGGCTAGGCCGCAAGAGACCAGTATGAGGGCCCACTCATCCACTCCTTTCTGGCTTTATGAATGGCCCCATGTCTGTTAGTCTGGTCTCCTGCAAAACAAAATGTCATCCTCAATTCGGGTCTGAAAATCAAAGGCCGCAAATCTAACCGTATCTGACTTTATACTGGAGACAGTGATCGACGCCAGAGTCTACAGGGTGGGTTCCACCATCATGGGTGATTAAGTTGGATGGCCTTTTTTTTCCCCACACCCACATTACCCTTCCCCCCGAAGGGTCCAGTTCCACTTTCTTTTTCCTTTTTAAGGAAATCGAGGTGTCCATTTTAGTGTTCCCTTCACCTCTGGGCTCCAGGGCAGTCCCCCCAGAGGAAACAGCATCCTCTGGAGGTCAGACTCCACCATCCCCCGAAAGCCCCTCAGGTGCCGCCCCGGCCCCTCACCCTCAACCTCCGTCTCAGCAGAGTCATCGAGGGCTTGGTACCAGTTGGAGAAGGCGATCAGAGGGGAGCCGGTGAGCCCTTCCTTTGGCATACCTACGGTCAAGGGGGCTTGGAAGGCTTTTTAACCTTCCTTTTCTTCCCCCTTTTTTTGGTACGGTTGCCACCCTGCTTTCTTGTAGGCTGCTCCGTGACTTCCTCATCCACACTTTCATACTGGGGGGAGTTGTCACAGTCATCCGGGTCCTCCCTCTCCATCCTCCTGATCTCCTCGTATACATCTTCCTCCCCCAGGGCCTCAGAGACACCGGCCACAGCCCCCGGGGGGACAGATATTACCCCAGTTGTCTGAGGCTCTCCCTGCCCCTCACCCCCATGGCATTTGCCTGCCTCCTTTGATAGGTGGCACCTCTGGCCTTGTTCTTCTTCACCGGCCCCTCAGCCTCTCTCCCACCACCACCAGCAGCCATGGCAGAAGTTGCGCCGCCAGGAGTTCCCCCCCATGGTCCCCCCTGTCTGGCCCATAGCCGTATTGGAAAAGGAGCGGGGGCAGCGACTATACGGGTGACAGATCACCACACAGGTTGGCACCAAATGTCACCACAGGATGCGGCAAGGCCCAACACAAGGAACAATTCTGCACCTTGCAGCTTGCGCTAAAGTGGCGGGGATCACCGCCCCTGTGACAGACCTTTGGCTGCCCCTGGTAGAAGACCAGGATCCAGTTCATTCGCAGGAATGCCGAGGAAGGGATGTGGGTGACGGTACCTTCTGAGACCTTCAATTTTAGCATGAAGTTCCAGCCCCCTGACCAGATGCCGGTTCTTCTTTGGGACGTCCGTGACTTTTCCATAACGGGAAAGCCACGTAAGGATGTCAACTCTGGAAAGTGACTCATTACTAGTCAAAACGGTCACTTTCTTAATCCCATTTTGGCGAGACACCGCCTGTACAGTGAAATCTCACCAGCCAGGCTCTCCCTTTGCCAGCTTGTAATTCGACCAGGAGAGTTCCAGCCCCCCGGTCGAACAAAGCTGATGTCAAAGAACAGGGTACCAAAAGGATGTATCAGGGCGAAGATGTCTACCGCCTTGAAGCCCATCTTCAGGAGGAGTTCCACCACCCTACTCCTTGGTGGCAAGCTTCACTGCCCCTCCACCGAAGATGGACCATTGTTGTGAGTTCATTTTCCCTTCACCATTGATGTCTGATGAACTCCCTCTGCTGGTGAAGAGAGGTAGTGAAATTGATTGGGTTGAGAAGAACCTGTCATCTGAACAGGTGGAGCCTGATTGGACACCCGGAATCACTGAGTGGATATAAGGCAGCCGACGCCCTACAGGGGTGCTGGTGATCCTTTCTGCTCTGAGCGCTTGCAACCAGTTAGTCCTGTCTACTGAAAGCTAAGTTTTTGCTCTCTTATTTTTCCATGAGATTTTGTCTGTTTGCTTAGTGTTTTGGGTTCAGCCTGCCTTTGTTGGGACGGGCTGAGCTCCATTTTTGTCTCTGATCAGTTTATCTCTTTGCTCTGTTTTCAGAATATACCTGAGTGCTGATATAGTGATTTTGAAGTCTAGCGACTTCAGGGCCTTTTTACCTATCAGACGGTTGGGACATTTTTGGTAGGGTTTTTTGTGGATTGCAGCCAGCATCTTTTCTGTCCTTTCCTATTTAGTTAGTTGGGCTCCATCGTTTGCTCAACCTGTCTTTCTGTCTGTGTTTGTGTTTTCATCTGCTTTTCACCGACAATACATGTTGGGGGCTGTCTATTGCTTTGGGGTCTGCTCTGGGGCAGTTTAGATTTCCCCTTTCTTTCTTTAGGCTTATTTAGTTCTCCGGCTGTGAACGAGGGGTCTAGGACACCGTAGGAACCCCCCACGGCTACGGTTAGTTGTGGTGAATAAGATCAGGGGTCTGCAATCCGATAGCTACAAACCTCTCCGGTTTTCTGGACTTAGCTTGTATTTTTGTTTTTTCCTCCTTCGGTGACTCATTCATAACAGACCATATTCCTCCTGGCTTCCCCTGGCCCGGCTGTCGGGAGGGACCATACGGTTTCCTCCTCCCTTCTATCTTGGAAGGCGGCCAAGCCATGTCTCTCCAGCCAGAAAGACAAATCCACCTCTCTTCCCTCTACAATGATCGACCGCTCTCCCTTTTTGAGGGCCCCCTGGAAACGGCAGTGCAAAACGCCATCCCCAGAGCCCAGAGGTGAGGAGACCCCCTGAGAAACCCCCGGAGCCCCAACCACGGTCCCCGCAAAAGTACAAGAAACCACAGCTGGGGGGACAGATGGGCAAGCCCCCTCACCTACCACCCAACCACCAGCATTCACACCATTCACACCACTAATCGAACCCTCACCCACATCCACATCCATACCCCCATCCCTCTCACCACCATTCACACCAGACACTCCATTCACATAAATGTTATTTATTGTCTCCCATGGGGGCAAGTCTGAATAGTGCTTCCATTTTTGGAGCCAATTTTACCAATGCTGGCACTCCTGCCTAGGAGGATCGCCTAGCAAATGTTGGTAAATGTGTTCTGCCCGGGCTCAGGAGAAGCAGCACTCACTGAGCCCAGAGAAGAGCCAGGAGCAAAGATAGACTGCACACCAGCCCCCAGCACTTCACCCACCACGGAGTTCACCAGAGCCGCCAGGACCTCAGCTGCATCCGCCCCAGGTAAGGCGTGGGGAGCAGGGGAACCTTGCAACTCGGCACCCCCTGGAGTGGGCGAGGCCTCAACCGCAGGGCAGCTGAGACCATGCCCCCTTCAGGGCTGAGATATGAGTGGGTGTGGTCACTGCCATGGAGGCCACACCCCCTTTTCTGGACAAAATCTGAGTGGGCAGGGCCACAGCCAGGGAGGTCATGCCCCCGGAGCCCACCACCCCGGGGCCCCCAGACAGACCAAGCACTGGATCTGCCCATAGGGCCCTCCAGTACCGCAGCACAGACTTCTAAAGATGCGGCCCCAACACCGTTCGCCACCACCGCTGACCTCCTCAGTTCTAGCCACTCCCCCTCGGCATCCAGCGGCAGCGGGGCCCTCGACAAAGAGCCATCACTAGAGTTGAGCGATACCGTCCGATACTTCAAAGTATCGTATCGGATGGTATCGGCCGATCTTTAAAAAAAGTATCGGTATCGCCGATTCCGATACCGGAAGTCCCATTCAAGTCTATGGGACTTCCGGTATCGGAATAAGAAAAACCCTTTCCTGCCCTTGTACAGCCTCTCTGGGGTCTGTACGGGCCTTTCGGGGGGCTGTGCCGGCCTGCCAGGGGGTCTGTGCAGGCTCCGGTGGTCTGTGCCGGCCTGCCGGGGGGCTGTGCCGGCCTGCCGGTGGTCTGTGCAGGCTCCGGTGGGCTGTGCCGGCCTGCCCGGGGGCTGTGCAGGCTCCGGGGGGCTGTGCCGGCCTGCCGGGGGGCTGTGCCGGCCTGCCGGTGGTCTGTGCAGGCTCCGGGGGGCTGTGCCGGCCTGCCGGGGGGCTGTGCAGGCTTCGGGGGTCTGTGCAGGCATCGTCCGATGGGACTACAAGTCCCATCGGGCGATGCCTGCTACCATGACAGTGATTGACACATTAGCCAATGATGGGACAGTAGTAGTCCCATCATCCGGCTAATGTGTTAAATGTAAAAAAAAAAAAAAAAAAAAAAAAAAATTACATGCTACATACATGCTACATTCATACAACATGCATACTACATACATGCTACATTCATACTACATACTACATACTACATACATGCTACATTCATACTACATGCAACATACATACTACATATATACTACATACATACTACATACATGCTACATTCATACTACATAAATACTACATGCAACATACATACTACATATATACTACATACATACTACATATATACTACATGCATGCTACATACATACTGCATGCTACATACATACCACATATATACTACATACATACTACATACATACTACATGCATGCTACATGCATGCTACATGCTACATACATAACACATATATACTACATGCATGCTACATACATACTACATGCATGCTACATACATACTACATGCTACATACTACATATATACTACATGCATGCTACATACATACTACATGCTACATACATACTACATATATACTACATGCATGCTACATACATACTACATACATACTACATGCTACATACATACTACATATATACTACATGCATACTACATACATACTACATGCTACATACATACTACATATATACTACATGCATGCTACATACATACTACATGCTACATACATACTACATGCTACATACATACTACATGCTACATACATACTACATATATACTACATGCATGCTACATACATACTGCATGCTACATACATACTACATGCTACATACATACTACATATATACTACATGCATGCTACATACATACTACATACATACTACATGCTACATACATACCACATATATACTACATACATACTACATACAATACATTCATACAATACATACATAGACATACAGTACATATAACATAGAGTAACATACTTACCAATACTTGTCACATTGTTCCCCGAAGCCATTGTCTTTTCCGGAATAAATATTAACATAACAAACCACAAAAATACTCACCCACGATCCGAAGCAGTCCACGAGTGTGTCCCACGACGATCTTGGGTAGAGAACTGCAGCATCAGATGATGCTGCCGTTCTCTACGGGCTGCAGGAATCCAATGACGGAAGGTAGGTATCCTTCCGCACTGTATTCCTCCGCCACTTAAAAAAAAAAAAAAAGTCCCTAGTCTCACTTTATGCCATTGCTGTGTGGGAATTTCCCACGCAGCAATGGCATAAAGTGAGACTAGGGACTTTTTTTTTTTAAGTGGCGGAGGAATACAGTGCGGAAGGATACCTACCTTCCGTCATTGGATTCCTGCAGCCCGTAGAGAACGGCAGCATCATCTGATGCTGCAGTTCTCTACCCAAGATCGTCGTGGGACACACTCGTGGACTGCTTCGGATCGTGGGTGAGTATTTTTGTGGTTTGTTATGTTAATATTTATTCCGGAAAAGACAATGGCTTCGGGGAACAATGTGACAAGTATTGGTAAGTATGTTACTCTATGTTATATGTACTGTATGTCTATGTATGTATTGTATGAATGTATTGTATGTATGTAGTATATATGTGGTATGTATGTAGCATGTAGTATGTATGTAGTATGTATGTGGTATGTATGTGGCATGTAGTATGTATGTAGCATGCATGTAGTATGTATGTAGCATGCATGTAGTATGTATGTACAGTCATGGCCAAAAGTATTGACACCCCTGCAATTCTGTCAGATAATACTCAGTTTCTTCCTGAAAATGATTGCAAACACAAATTCTTTGGTATTATTATCTTCATTTAATTTGTCTTAAATGAAAAAACACAAAAAGAATTGTCCTAAAGCCAAATTGGATATAATTCCACACCAAACATAACAAAGAGGGTGGACAAAAGTATTGGCACTGTTCGAAAAATCATGTGATGCTTCACTAATTTGTGTAATTAACAGCACCTGTAACTTACCTGTGGCACCTAACAGGTGTTGGCAATAACTAAATCACACTTGCAGCCAGTTGACATGGATTAAAGTTGACTCAACCTCTGTCCTGTGTCCTTGTGTGTACCACATTGAGCATGGAGAAAAGAAAGAAGACCAAAGAACTGTCTGAGGACTTGAGAAACCAAATTGTGAGGAAGCATGAGCAATTTCAAGGCTACAGTCCATCTCCAGAGACCTGAATGTTCCTGTGTCTACCGTGCGCAGTGTCATCAAGAAGTTTAAAGCCCATGGCACTGTGGCTAACCTCTCTAGATGTGGCCAGAAAAGAAAAATTGACAAGAGATTTCAATGCAAGATTGTGCGGATGTTGGATAAAGAACCTCCACTAACATCCAAACAAGTTCAAGCTGCCCTGCAGTCCGAGGGTACAACGGTGTCAACCCGTACTATCCATCGGCATCTGAATGAAAAGGGACTGTATGGTAGGAGACCCAGGAAGACTCCACTTCTTACCCCGAGACATAAAAAAGCCAGGCTGGAGTTTGCCAAAACTCACCTGAAAAAGCCTAAAACATTTTGGAAGAATGTTCTCTGGTCAGATGAGACAAAAGTAGAGCTTTTAGGGCAAAAGCATCAACATAGAGTTTACAGGATAAAAAAGAGGCATTCAAAGAAAAGTACACGGTCCCTACAGTCAAACATGGCGGAGGTTCCCTAATGTTTTGGGGTTGCTTTGCTGCCTCTGGCACTGGACTGCTTGACCGTGTGCATGGCATTATGAAGTCAGAAGACTACCAACAAATTTTGCAGCATAATGTAGGGCCCAGTGTGAGAAAGCTGGGTCTACCTCAGAGGTCATGGGTCTTCCAGCAGGACAATAACCCAAAACACACTTCAAAAAGCACTAGAAAATGGTTTGAGAGAAAGCACTGGAGACTTCTAAGGTGGCCAGCAATGAGTCCAGACCTGAATCCCATAGAACACCTGTGGAGAGATCTAAAAATGGCAGTTTGGAGAAGGCACCCTTCAAATATCAGGGACCTGGAGTAGTTTGCCAAAGAAGAATGGTCTAAAATTCCAGCAGAGCATTGTAAGAAACTCATTGATGGTTACCGGAAGCAGTTGGTCGCAGTTATTTTGGCTAAAGGTTGTGCAACCAAGTATTAGGCTGAGGGTGCCAATACTTTTGTCCGGCCCATTTTTGGACTTTTGTGTGAAATGATCAATGTTTTGCTTTTTGCTTCATTCTCTTTTGTGTTTTTTCATTTAAGACAAATTAAATGAAGATAATAATACCAAAGAATTTGTGTTTGCAATCATTTTCAGGAAGAAACTGAATATTATCTGACAGAATTGCAGGGGTGTCAATACTTTTGGCCATGACTGTAGTATGTATGTAGCATGCAGTATGTATGTAGCATGTATGTAGTATATATGTAGTATGTATGTAGCATGTAGTATGTATGTAGTATATATGTAGTATGTATGTAGCATGTAGTATGTATGTAGCATGCATGTAGTATGTATGTAGTATGTATGTAGCATGCAGTATGTATGTAGCATGTATGTAGTATATATGTAGTATGTATGTAGCATGTAGTATGTATGTAGCATGCATGTAGTATGTATGTAGTATATATGTAGTATGTATGTAGCATGTAGTATGTATGTAGCATGCATGTAGTATGTATGTAGTATTTCTTTTTTTTTTTTTTTTTTTTTAACATTTAACACATTAGCCGGATGATGGGACTACTACTGTCCCATCATTGGCTAATGTGTCAATCACTGTCATGGTAGCAGGCATCGCCCGATGGGACTTGTAGTCCCATCGGACGATGCTTGCACAGACCCCCGGACATCAGCACAGCCCCCCGGCAGGCCGGCACAGCCCCCCGGCAGGCCGGTACAGACCCCCACAGGGTGCACAGACCACCGGCAGGCCGGCACAGCCCCCCGGCAGGCCGGTACAGACCCCGGGCAGTCCACACAGCCCCCCGGCAGGCCGGCACAGCCCCCCGGCAGGCCGGCAGAGACCCCCGGAAGGCCCGAAATGACGGCGCATCATGATGCGCACACACCGCGCATCATGATGACGTCAGTCTGTCAAATCAACTTGGAACTTCCGATTCCGATGCCGAATTCCGATATTGAAAAAATATCGGAAGTCGGTATCGGAATTCCGATACAGCAAGTATCGGCCGATACCCGATACTTGCGGTATCGGAATGCTCAACACTAGCCATCACTGTATCTACACCCCGACCCAGCCACGGACAACACCAGGGGAGAAACCACCAACTTTCCTGCTGTCATGGCAGCAAGCTCCGCTCCCTTACCATTTTTTGGTACCTAGGCCCCGGAAAGTGATCCAGCTTTTGCCGATCCATAAGAGGGGGCTCAGACACCCCAGCACACACCACTGGAGATGCGGCCCCCGGCTGTCAGCACCCCACCAGCAGTGCAGGAGGCAGCAGCTGCCACACACACCATCCCCGCCAGTGGGTGCACCAGGTGCCCGGCCAGTCCCCCTCTGCCACAAAGGACTTAGCTCGAGCACCCCCATCATTTCCACTGCCATCACCGGGCCACCCCCTGTGCCACACTCCATATCGCTGTCTGAAGCTACGCCACCACCAACAGAGACAGTGCTCTGCTCCAGACATACATCACTCTTCCCGCTCCCTCGCTGCCGATCCACAACAGGGCCCAAGTTGGGGTGGGTAGCGGGTTCCACACAAGGGGACAGGGGGGCCCCGGGAAGGGGGACATAAACAAACCTCTCTATGGCTTTTGTCTTTGCCTTCTTTTTGGGCTGTTTTTTCATCTTCCCAATTGCTCCATTCTCACAGACCTCATCCCCGAACGTCAGTTGGCCAAAACTTATCGGAGACTCGATCTGCTGCATCTGCTGCAGGATGAGGCAGCCCCCCTCACAACTGCTCCCTTTTCCTCCATCCTCCCCCTCGCTCCCACTCTCATCTGACATGCTAGAGTCAGGTGGGAGAGCCCCTTGCTCAGGGGCTCTCCCGCTATGCGTTGCCTGGGGTTCACTTATCAGGCCTGCAGGTGGGTATGGCACAATGGTCTTGCGGTCTTCCTCCTCCTCCTTTTCCTCCACCTAGACAGGACTCAGTGAACCCACAGGAGACCCATTGGTCAGGGCTCTGAACCAGTCATCATTCCTCAGCTTCTCTGCAAAGGGGCCACTCCCAGCAAAGATGGTAGCTTTTCTTTCCTCCAACTTGCTGATAGACCCCTTTCACTTCTTCACAGCGGCAGAAAGCTCTGCTCTTTTTGAGCTGAGCCTGTTGGAGTCACAGTACTCAGAGTAAATGCACACACGGTATCTGGTCACAGGAGCAGAGCCAAAGACAGCGGAACTGCATCCGTCTAGACCTACCGTGTGTGTGACATCGCAACTGCGGATGCCAAGGAGGGCTGCAACTGCAGCGCGGCGTAGGACACTGCCGCTAGACGACAAAGCTAGTACGCAAGAACAATGTCGGACGCTATCAACTGTGGATGATGTAGTAGTGGCGTGCTGGCGTTGACTCTAAGCCTAGTCCCTGTCCACATACGTAATATCAGAGGGAAGGGGTTTCAAATGAGTCATTCACCAGAATCCTACATTCATCATCATTCACACAGTAGCAACTAGAGACTATACTAGCGCATGGCGGAACGGCCATGCATGCTTTTTATAGCAGCCGGGACTTTCCTGAAGCTTCCAGATCTCCGAGATGGACCAATCAGATCTGGAGCAGGACCTGAGCACATGACTCCCGATCTCCAATGGGAAATCGTCTCATGAGCATGCTCAGTAGGAGGACAGAGGGACTTAGCCCCTGGAGAGATTTGCTGCAAGGCAATCTCCTCTGCGGTAGATAAGCAGCAAGAGACCGCAGAATGTAAGGGTCTGGATTCCTGCAGAGCAGAAGCAGAAACCCGACGCCTAACACCATGGCTACCCAGATCAAGTGCTGACAGACAGAGGTCCAGCCTTCGAAGCAGAAGTCTTTCAAGAATTTTGCTCCCTCTATGGATGTAAAAAGATCAGAACTTCACCGTACCACCCACAAGACAATGGTCTTTGAGAAAAACTAAATCATCTGGTAATCAATTTATTGCAGATCCTACCACTAGAAGAAAGGAACCAATGGACTGAGAAATTACCTGATTAGATTGAAATATACAACCATATCCCAACCAGCACCACAGGACATGCCCCAGCTTACTTGATGCGTGCACATCCAGGTAAACTCCCCTCGACCTGGAAATGGGAGTCTTAACTCCTGAAACCATATCCAGCCAAATGGACACTGACTGGAATACAGAAAGACAACTGCAGTATCAAAAAGTTCAGCAATGTGTAGAGGAAAGTCTTGCTCAAGCTAGGCAAAAACAGGAAAGGAACTTTAACAGACATGCTGAAGCAAACCCCTTATCAACAGGTGAACAAGTGCTGAAGAAAAATAGAAGAAACCACAAGTTAGATGACCAATGGGAGGCTCCGCCTTACACTACTCAACCATCTAGCTATGACAACAGCAAAGTGTGTACTATCTTCAAAGACGGTGGAAAATCGTGTACTACCATATACAGAGACAATCTGAAAGTATGTCCATCCCAATTGGGTGAAAGAGTTGAGATTAAGGAAGATCCTCAGCTAAAGGAAAAGACTGATACCAAGATTCACACTGTTCTAGGTGAATTCCCTAGTTCTTGGCTACAAGTTAACAACGCAGTGGTAGTTCCAGTGATGGTGTTCCCACAAAGGTCTTTACCAGAGACATCAAATTGTTCTGAAAGCGATGAGTCGCTAATGCCAACCACTAACACTGTACATGAGGAAGAAACAGAAAACTTGCCCACAGTCAGCAGTGAACCTGTTGTACCCATGGTAGGTTCAAAGATTAGTAGGAAGTCATCTAGTATTCCTATCCTCTATCTTGCGCAGATCACAGCGTAGCACACAGGGCCAAACCCCTTCTCGCTATAGAAATGATTTGTAAAATAGTCTAAGATTAATAATTAAGTTTTGAGTTGTACTTACATTGAACTTTGCCTTAGGTAACGTTATTAAAAATGTTAAAAAAATTGTGCCCACATGGACTAATGTGAGATTTTAGTAGTTACTATTCCTTTTCTACTACAAGAACTCTTGTAAAGACTCTTAAACTTGAGAAGAAAAACTGTTCATCGTGCCTTGGCAGGAAGCTATCTAAAACAGCCAGTGCAGTGAATTTTCTATTATGGTCTGCGTGCAATGCAGCTGCACTCATTGACGATCCAAACAATCAGAAGTGGTTTTGGGCTGTAATCCATGACTCAACTCGGTTAATGTGACTGTTTACGTATACTCAGGTTAACTGTTATGTCATTTGTTATATGCTTATGTTCCTTGTGTAACCCGAGGACGTGCTACCCTTAACTAGGGGGGAATGTGGTGCCCTGCGTCTTTACCGCCACAAAAAGGGTTAAATATGTACTGTTTTGTATGTGTTTTCTGACCAATGGGAGTTATGCTTTCTCTGCTAAAGACCACACCCACACAATTTACACCACTCCCTTACTTGTCTGGAACTTAGAGCTTTGCAGACATGCCCTAACTGGGAGGGGAAGGAGTTAAAAGTTGCTTCAGTGAACAAGAAGGGGGAAGAATGTCTTGGAGGCCATGTTAAGACATGTGCTCGATCCAGGAGTGAGAGCTAAGAAGCATCAGGGACCAGCCCCTAGACCATCCATGCTTTCAGAGCAGGGTGGTAAGCTGAGAGATTACGTGAGATTATACAACCAGCAGAAAAATGGGGGAAAAACGTGGATGCTGTTATAAGAAAAGCACAACAGAGAATGTTATTCCTGCGTCAGCTGAAAAGATATGGTTTGTCTAAGAATCTGCTGATCTTATTCTTTAATGCTGTCATCAGATCTGTGATTTGTTCCTCTCTGATAGTCTGGTATGGGGGAGCCACTGCACATGACAAACTCAACTTACAAAGGACTTTCAGAACAGCAGAGTGAATTATAGGTTCCCCCCTGCCTAAAATCCAGGATCTTTATGATAAGAGTATTCGATCCCACGCATTGAAAATTTCATCCGATCCCTCTCACCCGGGACACTCCTCATTCCAACTACTCCCTTCAGGACGTTGCTTCAGAGTCCCCAAATGCAGCACCAACCGCCATATGAACAGCTTCTATCCACTCTCTGTTCAACAATTAAATCGTCATGTGTAGACTATATACTGTATCTGTCTTGTTAGATGTTACTTGTTGTATCTGTTGTTATATATTATGTTGCCTCTTTGCCACAAAGAATTCCTTGTATATATGTAATATGTACTTGGCGATAATAAATTTGATTGATTGATTGAAAAGTGTTTTCCCTCAGAAATACTGCAACAATCTAGGATCAGTGAAGGATAGTGCAAGTGGGAACTTGAGCTGCTTCACAAAGAATTCAAGCTGCAAGTTGCTGAAGGCGAAATACACAGTGAGTAGAGGCAATACTGGGAAGTTCTAAACTCTGGGAAGCCTTAGTCCCAGAAGGGATTAGAATAGCAGGAAGTTACACTGAGTCACAGCAGGGAAAGATAACTCCCATTCTCCAGAGCAGACTGTAACCTGGTGAGAGTTGTAATATCTCCTCTGAACTGCACCTGAATTACAGTAAATGATAAAGTGACTTTCCTTGTCTCCTTCTTTATTACTCCTTGCCTTCTACTTTCATCACAATCTCTGGGGGTCTGCCCTGGTTGGAGAGGGTTTAACATCTGCACTGCCATCACCATCTACTCCCCCAGGGATCATCTGCAGTGCCGGCTATACTATAGTGAATGCTCCAACTGACGTCACGAATCACTACATAAACTTTATTCCCCATTCAATTCTACCCCTTTTACATGACCGCCTGAGGCCACGGACAGGGTCACTGCCACTGTGACATTTCCCATTGAAGTTAACGGGCCCGGTGCGAGTATCCCACGGCCTCTGCGGCACATCATATGCCACATACACTGCCTGCCTACTTATCACTGATATCTATATAGTGATTAGCCCTTAGAAGGGCTGTTGGTTTAGCTGGATTTGTGGATTCAACAATGGTATACCCATATTAACTGATACCTCACCTATTCTGTCCCTATCGCTGCTGCAGCAACTCTCCCTACACTGGTGATTCCGGAGCTGAGTAAGACGAGCAGGACGACTTCAGGTCTGATATAGACCTGATGAAGCTGCGCGGCCAGCCAATCACTGTAATGCCACAACCAATATGGTTGTGGCATTACAGTGCATGGCAGACAATACCTGCATGTTGATTGGCGATCTAAAGAGTGCCAAACATGCAGAGCGGGGATCTGAGGACCCGTCGAGCATCGCGAGCACTGCAATGCTCGGGCATGTACCGAGCATTACCGAGCATGCTTGCTCATCACTAGTAGTTAGCTTTATATTTCCAATTTGTTATACAATTGTGCTCAAAAGTTTACATACTCCAGCAGAATTTTTGCTTTCTTGGCCTTTTTTCGGAGAATATGAATGATAACACCAAAACTTTTTCTCCACTTATGGTTAGTGGTTGGGTGAAGCCATTTATTGTCAAACTACTGTGCTTTCTCTTTTTAAATCATAATGATTTAAAAATAAAATAAGAACCTCATCAATAATTATTATTATTATTTATTATTATAGCGCCATCTATTCCATGGCGCTTTACATGTGAGGAGGGGTATACATAATAAAAACAAGTACAGTACAAGTACAATTGCCACAAGACTTCAAGCTGTCATTGATGTTAGAGAAGGCAATACATGGTATTAACAAATGGGCTATGGAAACTTTTGATCAGTGTCATTTGGATGTTTTGGGTTGTCATTATGATTTAAAAAGAGAAAACACAGTAGTTTGACAGTAAATGGCTTCACCCAACCACTAACCATGAGTGTAGAAAAAGTTTTGGTGTTGTCATTCATATTCTCTAAAAAAAAAGGCCAATGAAGCAAAAATTCTACCAGGGTATGTAAACTTTTGAGCACAACTGTATTTAAATATTACAATATTACACTAGACAAACCAAAAAAGTACCAAAGTATAACTGATATGACCAACAACCATCTGTTGTTGAAACAGTCAATATTAAATGAAGCAGAAGAGCACAAAGGACATTTGACTGAACTAAGTGAAATAGTTGAGCAAAAAATGTACTTTCAGAATATTGCATCGGTTTGAAAACCTTTAGGAGTTCCATCTGGAGCAGTCACAGTTTTCAAATTCACCCAACTATGGGGTTGATTTAATATTTAATCATATTAATTCTAATCTCAGCAGAGACAATAAAAAAACAAAGGCCACATGCTGAACTAGAATAGAACAGGGAGGCCAGTAACTTATCTGTTAAATAAAATACGAAACATTAATAAATCACATGTTTTTATCTCTTGGGGAAATGCTTCTATTACAAAGCAATTCCAGTACGAGGTTCCCGAGCCAAGTAAAATACAAGGAATAATGGTGAAAACATGTCTTCCAGTTTAACTGTCCAAAGGCTTTGAATTTTACCCCCAAAACATAAAATGTTGTCAAGCACCAAGACACACATTACTCTGATGTTATGGTCTCTTGTTTCGTTACACCAATTCCTTGCAGTCAGGTTCAATAAGCCTACATATCCAAGGAATGCATTCTCTAATTCATTGCCGAGAGAAATATATAGACTTCTCTGAGTCTGACCACAGTTGATTTATGCTAGGAACAACAGAACAAGCTTTAGATTCCTTCATTTCTGCTAAATTCTCATATTCATTGTGTTTTCTAACAGAAAGTGTAAACTTACAGTGGCTCATGACAATTGCACTACATTTTACATACAGTAGATTCCAAGCGAGGCTTGATGATTGAAGCGATGACTGCATTTAAAGCACCACTCCAGCATTTTTCTTTAATGCAGTGCTGGAGTGGTGCCACTATTCTAAGTTCCCTGCCCCTAGCATTATACTTACCTGCTACTGTCTTCTGTTCTCAACATTGCTACGGTCTGTCTTCAGCAGGTTGTGACCTAACACATAACACCAGTGTTTGCTGTCAAGATTTTTGACAATGTCCTTAACCATACACTTTAGCCACACGAATTTACCATTTAATTCTACCCTGGTCACATAAAGAAATTGTTAGAAAGGACCCCTTGATAAAGGCAACACCAAAACGTGCGTTGGGGTAGGGAGTCTCTCCTGCCACTTAGTTAGCTTATGACACTATATTCCAGTTTATATAGAATCATAGAATGGTAGAGTTGGAAGGGACATCCTGGGCCATCTGGTCCAACCCCCTGCTGAAAACAAGATTCAATAAATCATCCCAGACAGATGTCTGTCCAGCCTTTGTTTGAAGACTTCTATTGGAGGAGAACTCGCCACCTCTCGTGGCAGCCTGTTCCACTCATTGATCACCATAACTGTCAAGAAGTTTTTTCTAATATCTAATCTGTCTCCTCCCATTGAGTTTCATCCCATTGCTTCTAGTCTTTCCTTGTGCAAATGAGAATAAAGATGATCCTTCTACAATGTGACAGCCCTTGAGATATTTGTAGACAGCTATTAAGTCTCCTCTCAGTCTTCTGTTTTGCAAGCTAAACATTCCCAAATCCTGCAACCTTTCCTCATAGGACATAGTTTGCAGACCAGTCACCATTCTGGCTACTCTTCTCTGAACTTGCTCCAGTTTGTTGATATCTTTTTTAAAATGTGGTGCCCAAAACTGGACACAGTATTCCAGATGAGGTCTGACCAAAGAGGAGTAGAGGGGGATAATGACTGATCTAGACTCTATGCTTCTGTTAATACATCCTAGAATTGTACTTGCCTTTTCTGCTGCTGCATCACACTGTTGACTCATGTTCAGTCAGTGATCTATTAGTATACCCAAGTATTTTTCACATGTACTGTTGCTTAGCCCTATTCTTCCATTCTGTATATGTTTTTATCATTTTTATTGCCCAGATGTAGTACTTTGCATTTTTCCCTGTTAAAAACCATTCTGTTAGTTGATGCCCACTGCTCCAGTTTATTTATATCTTTTTGAATCTTTTCTCTCCTCTAGTATTAGCTATCCCTCCTAGCTTTGTGTCATCAGTAAATGTAATCAGTTTACCCTCAATTCCTTCAGCTAAATCATTGCCAAAGATGTTGAACAATACAGGGCCCAGGACAGAGCCCTGTGGTACCCCACTTGAGACATTCTTCCAACTGTATGTGCAGCCATTTACGACTACCCTTTGGGTCCGATCACTAAGCCAGTTATGAATCCACAACAGTTGCCTTGTCCATTCCATACTTAGTCATTTTTTCAATAAGGCTTGTGAGATACTTTGTCAAATACTTTGCTGAAGTCAAGATATACTATATCTATAGCATTTCCCTGATCCACCTAGTCAGTGATTCTGTCACAGAAGGAAATTAAGTTAGTCTGACATGACTTATTAGTTACAAACCCATGCTGACTCTGTTTAATCACTTCATTCTTATCCAGGTACTTACATACATGTTGTTTAATAATTTGTTCAAAGATCTTCCTGGTATAGATGTCAGACTCACCGGCCTATAATTACTTCGGTCCACCTTTTTCCCTATTTTGAAAATAGGAACAACATTTGCTCTTCTCCAGTCTTCTGGGACTTCTCCTTTTGCCCAAGAATTTTCTGACTATTTACTATGCATCCTACTACCACTTTTCTGATCACCTATTACCCAGTAGCATTACAGCTCTCCTACCTCAATTTCCTGTTTTAGGTCCCACTATAGTATAGCATTGACTCTGGAACTTGGCTTGTTATACACCAATTTCATCTTGGGTTTTCTTTTATAGTACAGCAGACCTTTCCCTTATTTTACTACTTTTTTACATTTATACTCACATGTCACGTAAATTTATCTTTGTTCATTATGCATGTATGCCTTCTTTTTTCTGTTTTATGTTCACTGCACCCCCACATTATTGATTAGTAAAGTTTATAATCATTCGCATTTCTGTTCTTTTTGACATGTGGTCTGCAGAGCACTAGCATAGAATCGATATTACCATTATATGGTCGCTGTATGACAGTAATATCAGCCCTAGTACAGTGGTTGTGGTTAGTGATCAGTAATTGTTGGTGTTATCACTATTGTATATGATTATTTTTATATTATTATTATTATTATTATTATTATTATACATTTATATAGCGCCATTTATTCCATGGCGCTTTACATATGAAAAGGGGAAACATAGACAAGTACAGTAAACATGTGTTAGACAAGGGACACACAAGTACAAAAGAAGAGAGGACCCTGCCTGCAAGGGCTCACAGTCTACAGGGATGGTTGAGGATACACTAGGAGAGGGTAGAGCTGGTTGTGCGGTGGTTCAGTAGACTGAGGATCATTGCAGGCTGTAGGCTTGTCGGAACAGGTGGGTCTTCAAGTTCTTCTTGAAGGTTTCCGTGGTTGGTGAGAGTCTGACGTGTTGTGGCAGAGTTCCAGAGTATGGGGGAAGCACAGGAGAAGTCTTGTATGTGGTTGTGGGAAGAAGAGATAAGGGGGGAGTAGAGAAGGAGATCTTGAGAGGATCGAAGGTTGCATGTGGGTATGTACCGGGAGACAATGTCACAGATGTATGGAGGAGACAGGTTGTGGATGGCTTTGTATGTCATGGTTAGGGTTTTGAACTGGAGCCTCTGGGCTGTAGGAAGCCAGTGAAGGGCCTGGCATAGGGGGGAGGCTGGGGAATAGCGGGGAGACAGGTGGATTAGTCAGGAAGCAGAGTGTAGGATGGACTGGAGTGGTGCCAGAGTGCTAGAGGGGTGGCCAGAGAGTAGAAGGTTGAGGTAGTCGAGGCGGGAGATAAGGGCGTGCACTAGTGTTTTTGTGGTTTCATGGTTGAGGAATGAGCGGATCCAGGAAATATTTTTGAGTTTGAGGTGGCAGGAGGAGGAAAGGGCTTGATATGTGGTTTGAAAGAGAGGGCAGAGTCAAGGATCACCCCAAGGCACTGAGCGTGCGGGACTGGGGAAAGTGAGCAGCCATTGACATTGATGGCTAGGTCTGGTGGAGGGGTAGAGTGAGATAGGGGGAAAGATGATGAATTCTGTTTTGTCCATGTTCAGTTTGAGAAAGCAAGCAGAAAAGAAGGCTGAAATAGCAGACAGACATTGTGGAATTTTGGTCAGTAAGGAGGTGAGGTCAGGTCCAGATAGGTAGATCTGTGTGTCATCGGTGTAGAGGTGACACTCCAAACTGTGGGATTCTATGAGCTGTCCCAGGCCGAAGATGTAGATGTAGAAGAGGAGGGGTCCTAGGACTGGGCCTTGAGGAACACCGACAGACAGGGGGCAAGGTGAGGAGGTGGTGTGTGAGAGGGACACTGAATGTCCGGTCTATTAGATATGATGAGATCCAGGATAGGGATAAGCCTGTGATGCCCAGAGATGAGAGAATCTAGAGCAGGAGGGAATGGTCCATGGTGTCGAAGGCAGAAGACTGGTCAAGGAGAAGAAGGACAGAGTAGTGTCGCTTGCTCTTGGCGGTTAGTAGGTCGTTAGTGACTTTAAGTTAGGGCAGTTTCAGTTGAGTGATGCGGTCGGAAGCCAGACTGTAACTCTTCAAAGAGGGAACAGGAGGAGTGTTGGGAGGACAGTTCAAGATATACATGCTGTTCCAGTAGTTTTGAGGTGTAAGGGAGAAGAGATATCAGGCGATAGTTAGACACACAGGATGGGTAGAGGGAGGGCTTTTTGAGGATGGGTGTGATTGAGGCATGTTTGAAGGATGAGGGAAAGGCACCATTTGTAAGTGAAAGGTTGAAGAGGTGTGTAAGAGTTGGGATGAAGACAGTGGCAAAGTTAGGGATGAGGTGGGATGGGAGTGGGTCAAACACGCAAGTGGTGAGGTGTGATCTTGACAGGAGAGTAGAGAGATGATCTTCTGTCATGTGGAGAAGCTGGCTTTGGAAGAACAGAGCTAAGCGGCTAAGAGGGGCATTGGGGGCTGCAGACCAAAGGTTTCTCTGATCGTATCGATCTTCTGCTTAAAGAAGGAGGCAAAGTCTTCAGCAGAAATGAGAGGAGAGGGAGGAGGTGCTGTGGGACGGAGTAGAGAATTGAAAGTGTTGAAAAGCTGTTTAGGGTTGTGAGACAGGGAGGACATGAGAGATGAGAAGTAGGTTTGTTTTGCAGCAGAGAGTGTGGACTTGAAGCTGGCAAGGGACTGCTTGTATGCGTTGAAGTGCTCGGTAGAATGGGTTCTCTTAAATCTCCACTCAGCGGCCCTGGAAACCCGTCTCAGTTCTTTGGTCAGGCTGGTAAGCCAGGGCTGCTTGTTGATTGTACAAGTTTTGCTCTGCGTGAGGGAGGTGGCTGAATCGAGTGTTGCTGTTATTGTGCTGTTATAAAAAGTGGCAGCAGCAGCATCTGTGTCATGAAAGGAAGCTATGTCTGTGAGAGGGAGAAGGGACTCAGAGAGTGATTGTAAATTGAGGTGTTTGAGATTCCTGCGAGGGTGAGCGAGTTTGTGGAGTGGGGGTTGCAAAGTAGAAGAGGAGAGGGAAGAGAATGTCAGTAGGTTGTGGTCAGACAGAGGGAGGGGTGAGTTAGTGAGATCATTGAGGGAACAGAAACAGGTGAAGATAAGGTCCAGCATGTGACCATCTTTGTGAGTGGCCACAGAGGACCATTGAGTGAGGCCAAGGGAAGCCGTGAGCGATAGAAGTTTAGAGGCAGCCGGGGTGGAGGCATCAATGGGGATGTTGAAGTCACCCATGATGATAGAGGGGATGTCAGCAGAGAGGAAATGGAGTAGCCAGCTGGTGAAGTGGTCGAGAAAGATGGAGATGGCTAGTTCTGGGGAGCGGTAGATGACAGCCAGTTGGAGGTTTGAGGGGGAGTAGATGCGGACGGAGTGCACCTTGAATGAGGGAAGAGTAGCGGAGGGTGGAAGTTGAATAGGAGTAAAGGAGGTATCAGACAGGAGGAATCCAACTCCTCCACCACATTTGTTGCTGGGGCGAGGAGTGTGAGAGAGATGGAATCCACCATAGGAAAGCGCAGCTCAAGAGGCTGTGTCAGAGGGAGTGAGCCAGGTTTCAGTGATGGCAAGGAAGGAGAGTTTGTTGGTGATAAAGAGGTCATGGATAAATGACAGTTTTTTGCAGACAGCGTGCGTTCCATAGATCTCCAGGTAAGGGGATCTGGGGAGTGGGGCTGGATGAATAGGTATGAGGTTGTCATGGTTGCAAAGACGTGTAGAGGATCATGGCAGGATATTAGAAATGAGTGTGGGGATGTGTTGAGGAGGGCCAGGATTTGGGGAGATGTCACCAGTTATGAGGAGTAACAGACAGAGCGTTAGAAGGTGGGAGCAGGATAGGATATGATGTGGCCGTGTGTGTCTGGAGTAAAAGGATTTTATGTGGAGGAACAGTTCTGAAGTGAGATGGCTGGGGAGGATGGAGGGGGAAATGACTAGTTCCTTACTAGGTGTAAGGATGGCAGGAGATTGGGAAAAATAGAGTAGTATGGGGGTGATAGTAAAAAGTAGCCGAAACATTGTTGTGGTGTTAGAGTACGTTACCTTATTGTCAATTTCCAGTCCAATTCTAGAATAATTCACGGTAGTGTAATTAGAAATCTCTAATTTGAAATATGTAATTTGAAAGATGCATGGTCAGACACGTCTGGTCAGACACATGGCCCTGAATATATGTGCAATTGAGAGGGGTCAGCTGTGAGGGGGTTGTGGGCGTGATTGCTCAGACCACATGAGCTGAGTCAAAGAGAGGTGATAAAAAAGGGGGGAGGGATAGACTGCTCAGGTATGCATGGAAGACACAAGAGGAATGAATACATTATGGATACAAAAGCAGTGCAATACCAGGGTAGGATTATATGCAATTCATATAGACAGACAAGGCAGGAAAGTTGAATGGATGAGTGAGCATACCAGGGTAGGATTATATGCAATTCATATAGACAGACAGCGAAGGAAAGTTGAATGGATGAGTGAACATACCTGTGGGTAGACAAAACAACTCGATTAGATGACGCAGCTGGTGGTGAGGATGAAGTAAAGATAGTACAGCAGTGATGAATGGGTAAGTGCATCTAGTCTAATTCACAGTAGTGTAATTAGAAATCTGAAATATGGAATTTTAAAGATACATGGTCAGACACCATGATAGTTATATGTTACTATGGTCTGCTGGTATTTGCCTTTTATATTGCAATATTATTATCATTAATATTATTATTACTATTAAATCTTATATAGCAGTATTAGTAGAAATATTTACTTCAGGAAGGGTAATGTTAGCAATAGAGACCCCAACTGGGGCTCGGGGATTGGGACTTCATGGGCTTGTGTGCTTCAGATGACAGTGTTAAATTTCAGTCTCAACCAATCCCTGCTTTGATGCTTCTGATGGCGCATTGTCCTGCAAAAAATTGTGGTTTTCTTGGAACACACAGACTTTTTCCTGTGTCACTATTTGAAGAAAGTGTCTTCTAAAAACTGGCAGTATGTTTGAGAGTTGATTTTAAGTTAATGTCCAACTAAAAAAGGTCCAACTAGCTCATCTTTAGTAATATCAGCCCATAGCAGGACCTTAATGCCACCGTGCAGGCATCCGAGTGGAAGTGGAGGTCTGTACCCATTACAGATACAGCCATGGGCCCATCTATCTGGTCCATAAAGGATCACTCTCATATTGACAGTCCGTAAAAAAAAATCTCAGTAATTATGAATATGACACTGTTAAAAAATTGCAGGCTAATCGGAATCTTGTTCTGCCACCATCGGACAAAGCTGGCTGTCTTGTAATTATAGACACAACTTTATATTTAAAACAAGCATTATCTATTGTATATGAGGAAAAAACATACAGACAACTGCATTTTGATCCTACTGTAATTTTTAAATATAATTTTTATGAATGTCTTGGTGAGGGGGTAATTTTAAATGCAATTAAAATGAAAGAGAAAAAGTATTTGCTGCCAGATCATCCAATTCTTCCTATATTTCATGGTTTACCCAAATCCTACAAAAAGATATTTCCTCCACTATTACACCCCATCATTTCGGAGATTGGTTCTCTCAATGAAAAATTGAGTGAATGGTTGAATGAATATTTACAACAATTAGTTTGTAGAGTTACAGGTTATCTAAATTACAGTTCCACAGTTCTGCAGATTTTCGATAAATTTTGTTTATATAGGGACTAGAGTTGAGCGATACCAGCCGATACTTGAAAATATCGGATCGGAATGGATCGGCCGATCTTAAAAAAAAGTATCGGTATCGCCGATTCCGATACCGGGAACCAATGCAAGTCAATGGGGCCAAAATATCGGAATTAAAAAAAACCCTTTCTTTCCTTGTAGGTTAATTCTACATGAAGAAAAACAACTAAGAATAATGTAGAATGTATTGTGGGAGGTGGAGGAGACATTAAAGCCATAGAGGTTTAGCCCAATCAAATGGAATAGCAGGAATTAAACTTTTTTTTTAAAGACGTTAGGAGTTACAAAGATATTGATTATGTTAGCCTCATTTATATTTTGCCAGACATGTATGTCTTCTTCTTCTTTCTTCTTTCTTCTTCTTTCTTATTCTTCTTCCTTTTTTTACCTTCTTCTTCTTATTCCTTTTTTTACATTCTTCTTCTTCCTTTTTTTACATTCTTCTACTTCCTTTTTTTACATTCTTCTTCTTATTCCTTTTTTTACATTCTTCTTCTTCCTTTTTTTAAATTCTTCTACTTCCTTTTTTTACATTCTTCTTCTTCTTCCTTTTCTTACATTCTTCATATTCTTCTTATTCAAGAATTATTATTCTACATATTCAACTTCTTCATCTTCTTCCTATTCTTCTTCATCATATTCTTGTTTGTGTCAGGCATTCCTGTAGTTGTTATCTAGAAAAGTTAGAAGATTACACCTTCCGTTCTGCCTGTCACAAAAGATTTACAACAGGATTTGTCCGCGCTCAGTTTGGCCTGCAGCAGCAGGCCTTTTCCAGGGGCACCACGAGGAGGAACGGACTCACCCCCATACACTGCTTAGTCTTCTTCTGCTTATAAATAAGATAATATCATTTGCTCAGAGTATTAGTCTTATGCTTAATGTTCTTCTGCTTTGTTTTTTTATGCTTCTCTGTCTTCTCTCTCTTGTTGTTCTGCATCTTGGTGGTTGTCTTCCTGTTCTTTGTCCTCTTGAACCAGCTGACGGTACTGGCACCCGGAGGGGCAGCAGAAGGAACAAGAGCCAATGGCACTACCGAGGACCAGCTGACGGTGCTGGAACCCGGTTACTAAGCAGGAGGTACCTGTGCTACAAAGCACTACCAAGGACCAGCAGACGTTGCCGGAACTCGGATACCGAGATGGAGGCACCTAGGCCAAAGGCTCTGACGAGAACCAGCTGACGGTGCTGGAACCCGGAGGGGTAGCATAAGCTGCAAGAGCAAATGGAAATAGCGAGGACCAGCTGACAGTGCTGGCACCCGGAGGGGCAGCAGAAGGAATAAGAGCCAATGGCACAACCGAGGACCAGCTGACGGTGCTGGAACCCGGTTACTAAGCAGGAGGTACCTGTGCTACAAAGCACTACCAAGGACCAGCAGACGTTGCCGGAACTCGGATACCGAGATGGAGGCACCTAGGCCAAAGGCTCTGACGAGAACCAGCTGACGGTGCTGGAACCCGGAGGGGTAGCATAAGCTGCAAGAGCAAATGGAAATAGCGAGGACCAGCTGACAGTGCTGGCACCCGGAGGGGCAGCAGAAGGAATAAGAGCCAATGGCACAACCGAGGACCAGCTGACGGTGCTGGAACCCGGTTACTAAGCAGGAGGTACCTGTGCTACAAAGCACTACCAAGGACCAGCAGACGTTGCCGGAACTCGGATACCGAGATGGAGGCACCTAGGCCAAAGGCTCTGACGAGAACCAGCTGACGGTGCTGGAACCCAGAGGGGTAGCATAAGCTGCAAGAGCAAATGGAAATAGCGAGGACCAGCTGACAGTGCTGGCACCCGGAGGGGCAGCAGAAGGAATAAGAGCCAATGGCACAACCGAGGACCAGCTGACGGTGCTGGAACCCGGTTATTAAGCAGGAGGTACCTGTGCTACAAAGCACTACCAAGGACCAGCAGACGTTGCAGGAACTCGGATACCGAGATGGAGGCACCTAGGCCAAAGGCTCTGACGAGAACCAGCTGACGGTGCTGGAACCCGGATGGGTAGCAGAAGTTACCCCTGAAAAGCAAAGTTGGCATGCCGCAAGCTGGCCGCAGTTACCGAATCACACAGTCCTACAGGGGGTGCTTATCCTACTGGCACTACGGAACAAGCCTTTCTTACCAGAACCCGCAGTCCACATAGGAAGCACCTAAACTGCTGGCACCCTAGCCTCGGCTAACCCAACCGCAACACGACATGGCAACTTGGGGTGGCAAACTGACATTGACACTTCCCGGAAACAGCAGGCAGGGCTGGAACCAAGCTGGGCAGGAGGGAGTACCCGTGCCAAAGTCAGTTATGAGCAGCAACTGGCGATGTTGGAGCCCAGGACAAGCACTTAGCAGGCTGAGGCCTGATGTGCTGTCAATTGGGAGGCAGCAGGACAGATTGCCATCAAAACAGCAGGGGAACAGCTGACGTTACTGAACCCCACAAACACAGGAGCTAGTGTTTTACTCTGTGAAGACGGCACTTCCGAGCAACAACTGGCTGTGTTGAAGCCCAGGGACAAGCACGGAGCAGGCTGAGGCTGCATTGAAGAAATTTTAAGATCGGTTGTAGACTTCTACTAATTTTAACCAAGCTCCACTTAGGCCTGTGGCTTCACTGATTTTCGTATTTCCCCTGTCCTCCAACCCCGCCAGTTACAGCTCCGAAGTGGCGTCTGCACAATCCACACTTGTTCCTGTGTTACAGGTGTTCAGTCCGGTCAGTTAATCCCCTGATGTGTGTCCGGCAATGTCGCCTGCTCTGTCCACATTCCCATAACTAGTTATGGGAAAGTGGACAGAGCAGGCGACATTGCCGGACACACATCAGGGGATTAACTGACCGGACTGAACACCTGTAACTCAGGAACAAGTGTGGATTGTGCAGACGCCACTTCGGAGCTGTAACTGGCGGGGTTGGAGGACAGGGGAAATACGAGAGACAGTGGAGCCACAGGCCTAATTGGAGCACGGTTAAAAATCAGTAGTGGTACGACTGTGTAGGCAGCAGGAGACTTTGCCATCCACACAGCAGGGGATCAGCTGACGTTACTGAACCCCACTGAGACACGGGAGCAAGTGTCTCTTTCCGTGTGGACGGCACTTCCAAGCTACAACTGGCTGTGTTGAAGCCCAGGAAATAGGAGGGTGTAGGCAGAGGCCTACTGTATTTGGAATGAGGTGACAGCAGGAGAGACTGCCATCCACACAGCAGGGGATCAGCTGATGTTACTGAACCCCACTGAGACACGGGAGCAGGTATCTCTTTCCGTGTGGACGGCACTTCCGAGCTACAACTGGCTGTGTTGAAGCCCAGGAAATAGGAGGGTGTAGGCAGAGGCCTACTGTATTTGGAATGTGGAGACAGCAGGAGAGACTGCCATCCACACAGCAGGGGATCAGCTGACGTTACTGAACCCCACTGAGACACGGGAGCAAGTGTCTCTTTCCGTGTGGACGGCACTTCCGAGCTACAACTGGCTGTGTTGAAGCCCAGGAAATAGGAGGGTGTAGGCAGAGGCCTACTGTATTTGGAATGAGGTGACAGCAGGAGAGACTGCCATCCACACAGCAGGGGATCAGCTGACGTTACTGAACCCCACTGAGACACGGGAGCAAGTGTCTCTTTCCGTGTGGACGGCACTTCCGAGCTACAACTGGCTGTGTTGAAGCCCAGGAAATAGGAGGGTGTAGGCAGAGGCCTACTGTATTTGGAATGTGGAGACAGCAGGAGAGACTGCCATCCACACAGCAGGGGATCAGCTGACGTTACTGAACCCCACTTGGACACGGGAGCAAGTGTCTCTTTCCGTGTGGACGGCACTTCCGAGCTACAACTGGCTGTGTTGAAGCCCAGGAAATAGGAGGGTGTAGGCAGAGGCCTACTGTATTTGGAATGAGGTGACAGCAGGAGAGACTGCCATCCACACAGCAGGGGATCAGCTGACGTTACTGAACCCCACTGAGACACGGTAGCAAGTATCTCTTTCCGTGTGGAAGGCACTTCCGAGCTACAACTGGCTGTGTTGAAGCCCAGGAAATAGGAGGGTGTAGGCAGAGGCCTACTGTATTTGGAATGAGGTGACAGCAGGAGAGACTGCCATCCACACAGCAGGGGATCAGCTGACGTTACTGAACCCCACTGAGACACGGGAGCAAGTGTCTCTTTCCGTGTGGACGGCACTTCCGAGCTACAACTGGCTGTGTTGAAGCCCAGGAAATAGGAGGGTGTAGGCAGAGGCCTACTGTATTTGGAATGTGGAGACAGCAGGAGAGACTGCCATCCACACAGCAGGGGATCAGCTGACGTTACTGAACCCCACTGAGACACGGGAGCAAGTGTCTCTTTCCGTGTGGACGGCACTTCCGAGCTACAACTGGCTGTGTTGAAGCCCAGGAAATAGGAGGGTGTAGGCAGAGGCCTACTGTATTTGGAATGAGGTGACAGCAGGAGAGACTGCCATCCACACAGCAGGGGATCAGCTGACGTTACTGAACCCCACTGAGACACGGGAGCAAGTGTCTCTTTCCGTGTGGACGGCACTTCCGAGCTACAACTGGCTGTGTTGAAGCCCAGGAAATAGGAGGGTGTAGGCAGAGGCCTACTGTATTTGGAATGTGTAGACAGCAGGAGAGACTGCCATCCACACAGCAGGGGATCAGCTGACGTTACTGAACCCCACTGAGACACGGGAGCAAGTATCTCTTTCCGTGTGGACGGCACTTCCGAGCTACAACTGGCTGTGTTGAAGCCCAGGAAATAGGAGGGTGTAGGCAGAGGCCTACTGTATTTGGAATGTGGAGACAGCAGGAGAGACTGCCATCCACACAGCAGGGGATCAGCTGACGTTACTGAACCCCACTGAGACACGGGAGCAAGTATCTCTTTCCGTGTGGACGGCACTTCCGAGCTACAACTGGCTGTGTTGAAGCCCAGGAAATAGGAGGGTGTAGGCAGAGGCCTACTGTATTTGGAATGCGGAGACAGCAGGAGAGACTGCCATCTCCACAGCAGGGGAACAGCTGGCAGTGCTGAACCCCACTAATTCTTGAACGAATGTGTTTGGCTCTGTGGAGATGACACTTCTGAACACCAACTGACGCTGTTGGAGCCCAGGATTAGGAGTGGAGCAGGCTGGGGCCTACTGGATTTTGGCAGGTGTAGGCAGCAGGAGACTTGCCATCTCCACAGCAGGGGAACAGCTGGCAGTGCTGAAACCCACTAACACTCGAACGAATGTGTTTGGCTCTGTGGAGACGACACTTCTGAACACCAACTGACGCTGTTGGAGCCCAGGATTAGGCGAGGAGCAGGCTGGGGCCTGTTGCTTTTGGCAGGTGAAGGCAGCAGGAGACTTGCCATCTCCACAGCAGGGGAACAGCTGGCAGTGCTGAACCCCACTAACACTTGAACGAATGTGTTTGGCTCTGTGGAGATGACACTTCTGAACACCAACTGACGCTGTTGGAGCCCAGGATCAGGCGTGGAGCAGGCTGGAGCCTACTGGATTTTGGCAGGTGTAGGCAGCAGGAGACTTGCCATCTCCACAGCAGGGGAACAGCTGGCAGTGCTGAACCCCACTAACACTCGAACGAATGTGTTTGGCTCTGTGGAGACGACACTTCTGAACACCAACTGACGCTGTTGGAGCCCAGGATTAGGCGTGGAGCAGGCTGGGGCCTACTGGATTTTGGCAGGTGTAGGCAGCAGGAGACTTGCCATCTCCACAGCAGGGGAACAGCTGGCAGTGCTGAACCCCACTAACATTCGAACGAATGTGTTTGGCTCTGTGGAGACGACACTTCTGAACACCAACTGATGCTGTTGGAGGCCAGGATTAGGCGTGGAGCAGGCTGGGGCCTACTGGATTTTGGCAGGTGTAGGCAGCAGGAGACTTGCCATCTCCACAGCAGGGGAACAGCTGGCAGTGCTGAACCCCACTAACACTCGAACGAATGTGTTTGGCTCTGTGGAGACGACACTTCTGAACACCAACTGACGCTGTTGGAGCCCAGGATTAGGCGTGGAGCAGGCTGGGGCCTACTGGATTTTGGCAGGTGTAGGCAGCAGGAGACTTGCCATCTCCACAGCAGGGGAACAGCTGGCAGTGCTGAACCCCACTAACACTCGAACGAATGTGTTTGGCTCTGTGGAGACGACACTTCTGAACACCAACTGACGCTGTTGGAGCCCAGGATTAGGCGTGGAGCAGGCTGGGGCCTACTGGATTTTGGCAGGTGTAGGCAGCAGGAGACTTGCCATCTCCACAGCAGGGGAACAGCTGGCAGTGCTGAACCCCACTAACACTCGAACGAATGTGTTTGGCTCTGTGGAGACGACACTTCTGAACACCAACTGACGCTGTTGGAGCCCAGGATTAGGCGTGGAGCAGGCTGGGGCCTACTGGATTTTGGCAGGTGTAGGCAGCAGGAGACTTGCCATCTCCACAGCAGGGGAACAGCTGGCAGTGCTGAACCCCACTAACACTCGAACGAATGTGTTTGGCTCTGTGGAGACGACACTTCTGAACACCAACTGACGCTGTTGGAGCCCAGGATTAGGCGTGGAGCAGGCTGGGGCCTACTGGATTTTGGCAGGTGTAGGCAGCAGGAGACTTGCCATCTCCACAGCAGGGGAACAGCTGGCAGTGCTGAACCCCACTAACACTCGAACGAATGTGTTTGGCTCTGTGGAGACGACACTTCTGAACACCAACTGACGCTGTTGGAGCCCAGGATTAGGCGTGGAGCAAGCTGGGGCCTACTGGATTTTGGCAGGTGTAGGCAGCAGGAGAGACTGCCATCTCCACAGCAGGGGAACAGCTGGCAGTGCTGAACCCCACTAACACTTGAACGAATGTGTTTGGCTCTGTGGAGATGACACTTCTGAACACCAACTGACGCTGTTGGAGCCCAGGATTAGGCGTGGAGCAGGCTGGGGCCTACTGGATTTTGGCAGGTGTAGGCAGCAGGAGACTTGCCATCTCCACAGCAGGGGAACAGCTAGCAGTGCTGAACCCCACTAACACTCGAACGAATGTGTTTGGCTCTGTGGAGACGACACTTCTGAACACCAACTGACGCTTTTGGAGCCCAGGATTAGGCGAGGAGCAGGCTGGGGCCTGTTGCTTTTGGCAGGTGAAGGCAGCAGGAGACTTGCCATCTCCACAGCAGGGGAACAGCTGGCAGTGCTGAACCCCACTAACACTTGAACGAATGTGTTTGGCTCTGTGGAGATGACACTTCTGAACACCAACTGACGCTGTTGGAGCCCAGGATCAGGCGTGGAGCAGGCTGGAGCCTACTGGATTTTGGCAGGTGTAGGCAGCAGGAGACTTGCCATCTCCACAGCAGGGGAACAGCTGGCAGTGCTGAACCCCACTAACACTCGAACGAATGTGTTTGGCTCTGTGGAGACGACACTTCTGAACACCAACTGACGCTGTTGGAGCCCAGGATTAGGCGTGGAGCAGGCTGGGGCCTACTGGATTTTGGCAGGTGTAGGCAGCAGGAGACTTGCCATCTCCACAGCAGGGGAACAGCTGGCAATGCTGAACCCCACTAACATTCGAACGAATGTGTTTGGCTCTGTGGAGACAACACTTCTGAACACCAACTGACGCTGTTGGAGCCCAGGATTAGGCGTGGAGCAGGCTGGGGCCTACTGGATTTTGGCAGGTGTAGGCAGCAGGAGACTTGCCATCTCCACAGCAGGGGAACAGCTGGCAGTGCTGAACCCCACTAACACTCGAACGAATGTGTTTGGCTCTGTGGAGACGACACTTCTGAACACCAACTGACGCTGTTGGAGCCCAGGATTAGGCATGGAGCAGGCTGGGGCCTACTGGATTTTGGCAGGTGTAGGCAGCAGGAGACTTGCCATCTCCACAGCAGGGGAACAGCTGGCAGTGCTGAACCCCACTAACACTCGAACGAATGTGTTTGGCTCTGTGGAGACGACACACTGAACACCAACTGACGCTGTTGGAGCCCAGGATTAGGCGTGGAGCAGGCTGGGGCCTACTGGATTTTGGCAGGTGTAGGCAGCAGGAGACTTGCCATCTCCACAGCAGGGGAACAGCTGGCAGTGCTGAACCCCACTAACACTCGAACGAATGTGTTTGGCTCTGTGGAGACGACACTTCTGAACACCAACTGATGCTGTTGGAGCCCAGGATTAGGCGTGGAGGAGGCTGGGGCCTACTGGATTTTGGCAGGTGTAGGCAGCAGGAGAGACTGCCATCTCCACAACAGGGGAACAGCTGGCAGTGCTGAACCCCACTAACACTCGAACGAATGTGTTTGGCTCTGTGGAGATGACACTTCTGAACACCAACTGACGCTGTTGGAGCCCAGGATTAGGCGTGGAGCAGGCTGGGGCCTACTGGATTTTGGCAGGTGTAGGCAGCAGGAGACTTGCCATCTCCACAGCAGGGGAACAGCTGGCAGTGCTGAACCCCACTAACACTCGAACGAATGTGTTTGGCTCTGTGGAGACGACACTTCTGAACACCAACTGACGCTGTTGGAGCCCAGGATTAGGCGTGGAGCAGGCTGGGGCCTACTGGATTTTGGCAGGTGTAGGCAGCAGGAGACTTGCCATCTCCACAGCAGGGGAACAGCTGGCAGTGCTGAACCCCACTAACACTCGAACGAATGTGTTTGGCTCTGTGGAGACGACACTTCTGAACACCAACTGACGCTGTTGGAGCCCAGGATTAGGCGTGGAGCAGGCTGGGGCCTACTGGATTTTGGCAGGTGTAGGCAGCAGGAGAGACTGCCATCTCCACAGCAGGGGAACAGCTGGCAGTGCTGAACCCCACTAACACTCGAACGAATGTGTTTGGCTCTGTGGAGATGACACTTCTGAACACCAACTGACGCTGTTGGAGCCCAGGATTAGGCGTGGAGCAGGCTGGGGCCTACTGGATTTTGGCAGGTGTAGGCAGCAGGAGACTTGCCATCTCCACAGCAGGGGAACAGCTGGCAGTGCTGAACCCCACTAACACTCGAACGAATGTGTTTGGCTCTGTGGAGACGACACTTCTGAACACCAACTGACGCTGTTGGAGCCCAGGATTAGGCGTGGAGCAGGCTGGGGCCTACTGGATTTTGGCAGGTGTAGGCAGCAGGAGACTTGCCATCTCCACAGCAGGGGAACAGCTGGCAGTGCTGAACCCCACTAACACTCGAACGAATGTGTTTGGCTCTGTGGAGACGACACTTCTGAACACCAACTGACGCTGTTGGAGCCCAGGATTAGGCGTGGAGCAGGCTGAGGCCTACTGGATTTTGGCAGGTGTAGGCAGCAGGAGACTTGCCATCTCCACAGCAGGGGAACAGCTGGCAGTGCTGAACCCCACTAACACTCGAACAAATGTGTTTGGCTCTGTGGAGACGACACTTCTGAACACCAACTGACGCTGTTGGAGCCCAGGATTAGGCGTGGAGCAGGCTGGGGCCTACTGGATTTTGGCAGGTGTAGGCAGCAGGAGACTTGCCATCTCCACAGCAGGGGAACAGCTGGCAGTGCTGAACCCCACTAACACTCGAACGAATGTGTTTGGCTCTGTGGAGACGACACTTCTGAACACCAACTGACGCTGTTGGAGCCCAGGATTAGGCGTGGAGCAGGCTGGGGCCTACTGGATTTTGGCAGGTGTAGGCAGCAGGAGACTTGCCATCTCCACAGCAGGGGAACAGCTGGCAGTGCTGAACCCCACTAACACTCGAACGAATGTGTTTGGCTCTGTGGAGACGACACTTCTGAACACCAACTGACGCTGTTGGAGCCCAGGATTAGGCGTGGAGCAAGCTGGGGCCTACTGGATTTTGGCAGGTGTAGGCAGCAGGAGAGACTGCCATCTCCACAGCAGGGGAACAGCTGGCAGTGCTGAACCCCACTAACACTTGAACGAATGTGTTTGGCTCTGTGGAGATGACACTTCTGAACACCAACTGACGCTGTTGGAGCCCAGGATTAGGCGTGGAGCAGGCTGGGGCCTACTGGATTTTGGCAGGTGTAGGCAGCAGGAGACTTGCCATCTCCACAGCAGGGGAACAGCTGGCAGTGCTGAACCCCACTAACACTCGAACGAATGTGTTTGGCTCTGTGGAGACGACACTTCTGAACACCAACTGACGCTTTTGGAGCCCAGGATTAGGCGAGGAGCAGGCTGGGGCCTGTTGCTTTTGGCAGGTGAAGGCAGCAGGAGACTTGCCATCTCCACAGCAGGGGAACAGCTGGCAGTGCTGAACCCCACTAACACTTGAACGAATGTGTTTGGCTCTGTGGAGATGACACTTCTGAACACCAACTGACGCTGTTGGAGCCCAGGATCAGGCGTGGAGCAGGCTGGAGCCTACTGGATTTTGGCAGGTGTAGGCAGCAGGAGACTTGCCATCTCCACAGCAGGGGAACAGCTGGCAGTGCTGAACCCCACTAACACTCGAACGAATGTGTTTGGCTCTGTGGAGACGACACTTCTGAACACCAACTGACGCTGTTGGAGCCCAGGATTAGGCGTGGAGCAGGCTGGGGCCTACTGGATTTTGGCAGGTGTAGGCAGCAGGAGACTTGCCATCTCCACAGCAGGGGAACAGCTGGCAGTGCTGAACCCCACTAACATTCGAACGAATGTGTTTGGCTCTGTGGAGACAACACTTCTGAACACCAACTGACGCTGTTGGAGCCCAGGATTAGGCGTGGAGCAGGCTGGGGCCTACTGGATTTTGGCAGGTGTAGGCAGCAGGAGACTTGCCATCTCCACAGCAGGGGAACAGCTGGCAGTGCTGAACCCCACTAACACTCGAACGAATGTGTTTGGCTCTGTGGAGACGACACTTCTGAACACCAACTGACGCTGTTGGAGCCCAGGATTAGGCGTGGAGCAGGCTGGGGCCTACTGGATTTTGGCAGGTGTAGGCAGCAGGAGACTTGCCATCTCCACAGCAGGGGAACAGCTGGCAGTGCTGAACCCCACTAACACTCGAACGAATGTGTTTGGCTCTGTGGAGACGACACACTGAACACCAACTGACGCTGTTGGAGCCCAGGATTAGGCGTGGAGCAGGCTGGGGCCTACTGGATTTTGGCAGGTGTAGGCAGCAGGAGACTTGCCATCTCCACAGCAGGGGAACAGCTGGCAGTGCTGAACCCCACTAACACTCGAACGAATGTGTTTGGCTCTGTGGAGACGACACTTCTTAACACCAACTGACGCTGTTGGAGCCCAGGATTAGGCGTGGAGCAGGCTGGGGCCTACTGGATTTTGGCAGGTGTAGGCAGCAGGAGAGACTGCCATCTCCACAGCAGGGGAACAGCTGGCAGTGCTGAACCCCACTAACACTCGAACGAATGTGTTTGGCTCTGTGGAGATGACACTTCTGAACACCAACTGACGCTGTTGGAGCCCAGGATTAGGCGTGGAGCAGGCTGGGGCCTACTGGATTTTGGCAGGTGTAGGCAGCAGGAGACTTGCCATCTCCACAGCAGGGGAACAGCTGGCAGTGCTGAAACCCACTAACACTCGAACGAATGTGTTTGGCTCTGTGGAGACGACACTTCTGAACACCAACTGACGCTGTTGGAGCCCAGGATTAGGCGAGGAGCAGGCTGGGGCCTGTTGCTTTTGGCAGGTGAAGGCAGCAGGAGACTTGCCATCTCCACAGCAGGGGAACAGCTGGCAGTGCTGAACCCCACTAACACTCGAACGAATGTGTTTGGCTCTGTGGAGACGACACTTCTGAACACCAACTGACGCTGTTGGAGCCCAGGATTAGGCGAGGAGCAGGCTGTGGCCCGTTGCTTTTGGCAGGTGAAGGCAGCAGGAGACTTGCCATCTCCACAGCAGGGGAACAGCTGGCAGTGCTGAACCCCACTAACACTCGAACGAATGTGTTTGGCTCTGTGGAGACGACACTTCTGAACACCAACTGACGCTGTTGGAGCCCAGGATTAGGCGTGGAGCAGGCTGGGGCCTACTGGATTTTGGCAGGTGTAGGCAGCAGGAGACTTGCCATCTCCACAGCAGGGGAACAGCTGGCAGTGCTGAACCCCACTAACACTTGAACGAATGTGTTTGGCTCTGTGGAGACGACACTTCTGAACACCAACTGACACTGTTGGAGCCCAGGATTACGCATGCCGCATGCAGAGGCCAATGGGCAGCGGTTTTTATGAAGGTTGTTGACTACTACTGATTCTAACCATGCTCCACTTAGGCCTCTGGCTCCACTGTCTCTACTATTTACCCTGGCCTCCAACCCCGCCAGCTACATCTCTGAAGTGGCGTCAGCACAATCTACACTTGTTCCTGTGTTACTGGTGCTCAGTCCCGTCAGTTGATCCCCTGATGTTTGTCCGGCAAGTTCGCCAGCTCTGTCCTCATTCCCACTACTGGTTATGGGAATGTGGACAGAGCAGGAGACCTTGCCGGACACACATCAGGGGATAAACTGATGGGACTGAGCCACAGGAACACAGGAACAAGTGTAGATTGTGCTGACGCCACTTCAGAGATGTAGATGGCGGGGTTGGAGGTCAGGGGAAATAGTAGAGACAGTGGAGCCAGAGACCTAAGTTGGGCACGGTTAAAAATCAGTAGTGGTTTGAATGTTGATGGAGCTGGTGACTTTGCCATCCACACAGCAGGGGATCAGCTGGCGTTACTGAACCCCACTAACACAGGAGCTAGTGTGTTTCTCTGTGCAGACGACACATCTGAGCGACAACTGGCTGTGTTGAAGCACAGGGATTATAGTTCAGGTGGTAGAAAAATGAACACACCAGCAGACCTGGATACAGTTGCCAACCACTAATTTAGTCTGTAAGAGGAATGGCAAAGTCTTTGGAGATCCAGGCCTTGTTCATTTTCAGAAAAGTCAGCCGGTCAACATTATCGGAAGATAGTCGCGTGCGACGGTCTGTTAGTACACCACCTGCGGCACTAAAGACACGTTCCGATAATACACTGGCAGCAGGGCAAGCCAGCACCTCCAATGCATACTGGCTAAGCTCTGGCCATGTATCCAGCTTAGAGACCCAAAACTTGAAGGGGGAAGAGCCATCTGGGAGTACAGCGACAGGGCAAGACATGTAGTCTGACACCATCTGACGGAAGCGTTGCCTCCTGCTGACTCGAGGCGTCGCTGATGGTGTAGACAATTGTGGTGGACACACAAAACTTTACCACATTTGGGCCATAGTGGTCTTGCCTTGTGCTGCGGCGCTGCCTCTGCTCCCTCTTTGTGCAGAGTTTCCTCCACTGCCTCGACGCACAGAGCTGCTTTGTAAAGCACTAGCAACAATGCTGTCGGGTGGAATGGAAAACATTATGGACTGCACCAGTGACTCTTCGTACTCCCGCAGTTTACGCTCCCGGTTCAACGTTGGTATGAGCCTTTGTACGCTGTCCCGGTAGCGAGGATCTAGGAGGGTGTACACCCAATAATCAGCCGAGACGAGAATGTGGGAGATGCGGCGGTCGTTTCTCAGGCACTGCAGCATGAAATCAACCATGTGCTGCAGACTCCCAACTGCCAAAGAACCGCTGTCCCCTGTTTGAGGCGTGACCTCGGCCTGCTCTGCATCACCCCACCCTCGCTGTACATACTGAGTAGAGGTTTGTGTACCTCCCTCCTCTGGAGAGATGTCTTCCTCCTCCATCGACTCCTCCTCATCCTCCTCACAAAGTGTCCCCTGCCTAGGCCTTTGTGAGGAAACACGTAGCGCAGACTGTCCAGAAGCAGATGGCATTTGGGACTCCTCATCCTCCACCTCTTCCGAAACCTCATCCCTTAGTGCTTGCAGTGTTTGTTGAAGCAGGCAGATAAGGGGGACAGTCATGCTGACTAGTGCATCATCTGCACTCGCCATCTGCGTGGATTCATCGAAGGCACGCAAAACGAGGCAGATGTCCTTCATAGAGGCCCACTCAATGGTGCTGAAGTGTGAACGGCGCACAGTGCGACTTGTTTGCGCCTGATGCAGCTGGTACTCCATGACTGCTGCCTGCTGCTCACACAACCGCTCCAACATATATAACGTTGAATTCCACCGGGTGGTTAGGTCACATATGATGCTATGTTCCGGAAGGCCAAATCATCGCTGCAGAGCAGCGAGGCGCGATCTTGCCGTGCTGGAACGTCGCAAGTGAGCGCACTCTATGCGGACCTTGTGCAACAGTGCATCAAGATCCGGATAGTCCCTCAGAAAGCTCTGCACGACCAAGTTAAGCACATGTGCCAGACATGGGATGTGTGTGAGGTTGCCTAGGCCAAGAGCTGCCACCAGATTTCGGCCATTGTCACACACTACCAAGCCCGGCTGGAGATTCGCTGGCCCAAACCACACATCGCTCTCCAGCTTGATAGCATTCCAGAGCTCCTGCGCTGTGTGGCTTCGATTCCCCAAATAAATTAATTTGAGTACAGCCTGTTGACGTTTGGCCACGGCTGTGCTCATATCGGTCGTAACAGGCTCCTGCTCTGCTGTTTCTGAGGAACTTGAGTAGGAGGAGGAGTCTATGTGTACAGCAATCCGTGGCGTTGGAAGAACACGTACAGCGCCACTCTCCAGATCTGTACCCGGCTCCACAACATTGACCCAGTGGGCAGTGAGGGAAAGGTACCGTCCCTGTCCATGGTTACTGGTCCACGCATCGGTGGTCAGGTGGACCTTGCTACTAACGGCGTTTAGTAGCGCATGTTTTATTTTGCCCTCAACATGTTTCTGCAGGGCAGGGACGGCTCGCCTGCTGAAATAAAAGCGGCTGGGCACGTTGTATTGGGGGACTGCCAATGCCATTAAGTCCCGGAAGGTGTCAGTGTCCACCAGCCTGAATGACAGCATTTCAACTGCCAGAAGTTTGGCAATGCCAGCATTCAGAGACTGTGCTCGGGGATGGTTTGCCGAGTAAGGGCGCCTTTTATCCCATGCCTGTGCTACCGATGGCTGTGATGGATGGGAACGTGCTGCTATGGGTGGAATCTGACAGGGTCTCCGGACAACAGTGGCAGAGGTTCTTCCTTGGCGATCCTGTGAGGAAGCCGAACCAGCAGTGTGTGAGCTGGAGGAAGAGGCCCCAACACGAACTGAAGAGGTGGTAGGTGGTGCTGTACGTTGGCCTACGTCTTCAGGGTGTCTCTGCAACTCCAACTCGTGCTTGGTGCGCACATGTTTCCACATATTTGTGGTATTGAGGTTGCTGACATTTCTCCCTCTTTTGACTATCTGATGACACAGCTTGCATTTGACAAAGCAAATGTCATCTGCAACTGTGTCAAAAAAGGACCACGCACTGCAACTCTTGGGAGCGCCCGGTTTGCCTTTGGAATGAGGAGTGCTCCTAACGGGTGCCGAAGTGGAGCGTACAGGCAACCAAGTCTTCCCCCTCCCTCTGCCTCCTGTTTTGGCCGGTAGGGGAATCTCTTCCTCCGAGCTGCTCCCACCACCTTCCTGTTCCTCACGCCATGATGGGTCAAGGACCTCATCATCTTCCCTCCACTCTTCAAACAGCTGCTTCTCCGGGGTTGTCTCGCCAGCACCGTACGCACCAGGAAGTGGCAACTGAGTCTCGTCATCATCTGATGCGTACTGAGGTGTGCTGACCATAGGCACTGGCCCACTCGCCTCTTCAGATTCAGAGGGACAAAGAAGTTGCGCATCACTGCATACTCCCTCTTCTTCACATTCAGGAATGCTGCTTGGCTGGCCCCCTCTTTCCAAGCCAACAGATTCCGAGAACAGAAGTAGAGACTGTGATGGCTCCTGTCCATGTCTCTCTGACTGCCTGGGCACTTTGGCAGGTGGTGAAGAGACAGATGGTTGCTCTTCGGTGCTCTGATCCTGAGAGGATGCGGAAGTAATTGAAGTCGATGCATTAGCTGCCATCCATCCGACAACGGCTTCAATTTGTTCCTCCCGCAGCAGTGGGGTACGTTGAGGTCCTACAAAGCTGCGCATAAAGGACTGTTGCCTGCTAAAACTGGGGGATGCTGATCCACTGGTGCCCGCAGCAGGCCCAGAATCCCCACGTCCTCTACCTGCAGAATCCCCACGTCCTCTCCCTGCAGAATCCCCACGTCCTCTCCCTGCTGAAACTCCACGCCCACGGCCACGTGCCTTACTCCCTGCCTTCTTCATCTTGCTAGACTGAGAAAGATAGGCAGAAAAGTACAAAGGGGGGCCTTAGTGTGCTTATTCCTGAACAGCTGGTTACAGGTACAAGAAACACTAATTTTATGAAGTGTGTGTGTGTGGACTACACTTTAATAGGAGCTGATGTGGCCTACACAAGTTCCAAATGTAGTGTTTGGTGAACTTTTTTTGTGGTTTCTTTGTTGGAAACAAACTCAAAGTATGTGAACAAAGAATTGAAACTGATAGTATCACCAACTTTTTGGAGCTATTACAATGCAGGCAGGTAACCTACAATGCAAAAGATGAGGCTCCAAAAAAATTGGGTAATACTAATCTGGCTGCGCCGGCAGGGCACAAGCCAGAGAAAAAGGCTCCTCTATCTACTCCTATATAGTGTTTGCAACCAACCAATGTTGATGGATACGGATGGATGCACACTAATAGGAGAAGAAAAAATGAGCTGCACTCAAAGACAAATATGTGTGAGGCAGTGACGCACGTTGAGCGTCCTACATCCAGACGTAGCTGCAGGACACTCTACTCAGCGTGAGCTGCACTCACACACAGTCACAGACCTCTCAGACAGCCGTCAACAGTGCAGCTAAGTGGGCACTGGCACTGACAGGCTGCAGAAAGGCTCCGCTGTGTACTCCTATATAGTGTTTGCAACCACCGTAGATGGAGACGGATGGATGCACACTAATAGAAGAAAAAATGAGCTGCACTCAAATAAAAATATGTGTGAGGCACTGACGCACGCTGAGCGTCCTACAGCCAGACGTAGCTGCAGGACACACTACTCAGCGTGAGCTGCACTCACACACAGTCAGAGACCTCTCAGACAGCCGTGAACAGTGCAGCAAAGTGGACACTAGCACTGAAAGGCTGCAGAAAGGCTCCGCTGTCTACTACTAGTGTTTGCAACCAACGTATATGGATACGGATGGAAGCACACTAGATTGAAATTATGTAAAAAATGCAGCTCAAAAAGTAAAAGATGTATGAGGCAGCAGTGATCACACTGGGTGGCCTACAGCCTGACGTGGCTGCAGGACCCACTCCACAGCGTGAGCTGCACTCACACAGCCCTTGCAGACAGCTGTGAACACTGCTGCTAGGGCAAAGAAGGCTACAGTGGTGGTTTATGTAGCCTGGGTAAAGCACTAGATGTTTGGTGGAATCGCTATTTCTAACTGTCCCTCACAGTCTTCTACAGCAGCCTGTCCCTAACTGAATTCACAGCAGAGTGACCAGAAATGGCGGCTGCGGTGGCTTTTATAGTGCATCATGACATCATTTCAGCAGCCAATCACAGCCATGCCAATAGTTAACATGCCTACATGCCTAACAGGATGTGCCCACACTTCGGAGGATTCCCATTGGCTTAATCAAAGCAAGCAGGCTCATAGCATGATGGGAACTTCCGATTCCGATTCCGGAATCCGATATGACAAAAGTATCGGAAGTCAGTATCGGAATTCCGATACCGCTAATATCGGCCGATACCCAATACTTGCGGTATCGGAATGCTCAACACTAATAGGGACTATTCATTTGTTGCCTGTGATGTCACAAATTTATACAGTACTGTAGTATTCATCATCATCTTGCTATTCAGGCTGTTCAACATCACTTAGACGAATACAGTCCATATACTTTTGAATTGAAAAAATTTATGATTATTGCATTTCAATATTTGCTTGGTTATAATTATATTTTGTTTATTTCTAAATGTTTCTGTAAGGTAGAAGGAGGCCATCACTTGCAATTCTTTTTATAGTATGATGTGAGGTGAAATCTGCATTTAATCAACAATCCACTTTTTGATAATTTGGTTTACTACGGCCGATATGTGGATGTTCTGCTCATTGTATGGTTCGTAGACATATCGTCTCTCTCATTTTGTTTCTTATTTCAACAATAACAGTTATAACTAATGGCTTACTTTCAGTTCCCCGGGTATTTCTGTCCCACTTTTAGATTTTTTTAAGGATCACATTTTGGATAAAACGCATACATCGCTATGCAGAAAAGACATTTCAGGGAATACCATACTATTAGCTTCTAGTTGTCATCCACGCCACACCACACCACATGATCTACTCCTCATTGAGAATAAGTGTGGGCCAAAGGTATCTGTTCAGACACAGATGTGTTTTCTAAGGAAAGCAAAATAGTATGGAACAGACTCATTGAAAGAGGCTATAGCAAACATCTCATTAATGCAGCTTTAGACAGAGTTAATATCAAATTAATGGAAGACCATTTATATAAAATTAATTCCAGGTCTAATAGTGAAACAAGTTTTCCCATTACTTTTTCAACAGCATTCAGTTTGCAGAACAATGCAATTAAAATAAAACAATAATCTAAAAATACTTACCTGCCATCAATCAAGATGAATCTCTCAAAGAAATTCTTAAAAGTGGTTGTCGGTGTGTTTTCAGAAGGTGTTAGGGACGGTGGAACGCACTAAATATTAAATAATAGAAAGTGCGTTCGCCGCCTGGGGTCCACCGGTGTTAAGTCAGTCACCAGAATCATACATCCATCACCATTCACACATCTAGCAAGTAAAGTCTATACTAGCGCATGGCCGAGCGGCCATGCGGGCCTTATATAGCCATGCGCTGCCGGGACCTTCCAGATCTCTGAGATGGACCAATCAGATCAGGAGAAGGACCTGAGCAGGTGACTCCCGATCTCCAATGAGAGATCATCTCGTGAGCATGCCCAGTAGCGAGACGAGATGACCTAACCTCTGGAGTGGCTTGCTGTAGGACAGCCTGCGCTCCTATTGCTGACCCAGAGGTGGCAGTAACCACTAGTCCTACGGAGCTGGTCTGAGCAGAGCGTCTGGGATGCCAAGATTGCTGTGCAGGCTCCTGAGCGGTCGGTGGAGAATGGGAGACCACTGGATGCAAGGCTCTGGATTCCCGCTGTGCAGCTGCATGAACCCGACACCTAACAGAAGGGGTCTTTCAATATCCTTTCATCCAGTTTTTTAAGGATGCTAAATCCCCGTGGATTTCCCATACAGGCTTTTTTTCAAGTGTGCAAGTACTTTATGCAATGTCTATGCCTTTCCTGAGAATAAAAAAGAAAATCATCCTTTGCTTTACCATATGGTGTGAGACGCACAATTAATGAATTCATCAACTGTGACTCAAACCATGTTAGCTATTGCATTGAATGTTAACCATGTAATGTCAAATATGTTTGATGTATATTTCGAAAATTAAAAAGATGCATAGCTAAGCATCTTGCTAACTTAAGAAATAAAACTAGCTCCTATTCTGGAGCAGCCATAAATTTTGTAAATATACATAAGGGAGATATTCATATTTTAAGATCTACTGGATAGAAAAGGTTAAATATCTGGAGAGTGGAGGGAATTGGCAGAAGCGTCTGAGCGTACGTGAGGCATATAGAATTTTAACTTTAAATACTAAATATCCATTGTGGTGTAATGACCACTGTGTCTGCTAGGGGGCGCTGTGTGGATGTCCCAAGAGGGAGGTTGAATGGCAGAACCATGAATGACCGGTATGTATCTCAAGGTGGGTGGCCTTGAGATGGAGACTGATGTGTGTGTCGAGCAGCAGTGACACTGCTGAGATGCTGTGTCAATGTGTCAGGGAGAAGTCTCCAGGTAACTAGGGAGACGGGGGAACCTAGTTACCTACAAACCCACCCAGGGGGTGTGTTTAGTACACTATAGTAAAAGACTGAGAGTGTGAAGGACCTGTGATGAGGTCATAGCCATGTGACCTGGTGGGCGTGGCTAAAGACCATATATGGTGGCCAGGGTAGGTCACAGGTGGTGAATGCAGGGACCTGGTTGGTCCAGAGTGGAAGGTCCCGCTAGGAGAGGTGTCTCCTGGCTCACAGCATGTGAGGTGGCTGTGAGCAATGGTGATGTGTGCCTGAGAGTTCCCTGGAGGGAACGAACGTGTGCGGGATGGTGAAGCCGCATGAGGAACTGTGACGGATGAGATAACACTGAGGCTGAAGAGCCTGCGCAATGAACATTTGCATAACCTGTGTGATTACAGGATAACCAGAGTGAAGCTCTGTAATGAACGCTAAGTGGTAATATATTGCTGCTGTGGGTTTATGATGGAGGAATAAACCGCATTGACTATGTTAAGGTTTATGAAAACCCGGTGTCGGATGTGTTTTATTCGCTGCCAAGCGAGTGAGTCCCTAACTGAATGACAGCGCTACCTCACAAATGGTGGAGATTGCTATGGGCATTATTGTAGCCTTGTTGCTAGGAGCAATGGAAGAGGACTGCAAAGTTTTGGTTGCTATGGGCAACGGTTTCCAAAGGCACATGTTGCAGTGCTGGCAACACTGAGCCAGGAGGGCTGACGGTTGGGGAAGCCACTGCCCGGTTGTGGTTCTGGAACCGTGGGGCGGCCTAGTGAGTAAGGCACTGTCAGGATCGGTGAGCCCAGTGCGGCCGCTTCCCCAGGAGAAAGAGACTGGTGATTGCTAGGGTGCCTCTGAAGATAAGAGGTACCCGAGGAACTGTGTGGTCGACACAGGTAACGGACAGGTGTGCGTTGTTGTACTGACCTGGGTCAGTGAGCAAGGTCCTGGAGGGTCAGTGTTGGGAGGTTCTGGGAGAAGAATCGGATCCCTGGAGCACGTGGTTTGACCTTGGACCTGGTGAGGCGCGAGTGTTGGGCAGTCTCAGGTGGAGACGGATGTCCTGAATAGCACCCGCTGAGCCCTGGACCTGGTGAGGCCGGTGTGTTGGGAAACCCTGGGAGGAGGGTCGGCTCCCTGAATAGCACCCGGTGCTCCCTGTGTGTTGGACGGTCTCAGGCGGAAACGGAACATCCTGAATAGCACACAGCCAGGACACGTGAGTTTTTTTGTGGTGTGTTTTTTTTTTCTCAACTCAACCTGAGGTGGCTCAGTGGGAGTCAAGAAGGTGACAAGCGGCTTCCTGTAACTCGGCGGGGTTACGAAGGGGACAAGCGGCTTCTGGTAACTCGGCGGGGTTACGAAGATGACACCAGCAATGGTGTGTGAACGGCAGCCGGTGGTGTCGTTGTTCGGTGACAGCAGGAGCTGTGGTGGTGCCAGCAAAGACTTGTGTGGTATCGTAAGAGACACAAACTGTGTGGTGTGAACTGTGGTCTGAGAAGACCGGTATAACGGACATGGGGAGATCCCAAAAGGGGGTGGAGTCCCAGAAGGTGGCGGTGACCAAAATCGGGGTGGTAGCCCAAAAGGGGGTGGAGTCCCAAATTGGGGTGGTAACCAAAAAAGAAGTGGTGACCCAAATTGGGGCGGTGACCCAAATTGGGGTGGTGACTCAAATTGGGGTGGTAACCCAAAAAGGGGTGGAGTCCAAGGAGGGGGCGGCTACCCAAAGTGGGGTTGTGGTCCAGAAAGGGGCCGAGTTTGAAGAAATGACAGCACTGGGTACCGCAGTAGGTATGTCTGGGTAACCGCAGTGTGTGTGTATGACTTTCTCAGAATGTGGGATAATCTTTCCGGATAGTAACGATGGGCCGCAGGTGTGTACTGTAATGTTGCGCCGGAAAAGAGTCTCTGGTCAGCTGGACTCAAAGAGTCAGGTGACCTCTGACAGGAACTTCGCTCACTTTCTGGCTGACCGAGAAAATAGTACAGGTTTGCTGTAAACATGGGGTCATGGTGAACTATGCGGTAGACAGAGTAATGTTTGACCCGTCTCATAGCGTTGAGTGCCAAGGGGGCAGTGTAACACCAGACTTAGTGTATGCCTTGGAGAGGGGCCGGGACTTTGTTTTGTTTGATGACGTACTGTCGGACGAGGGAGACGTTTCGACTGTGGGGCCACCAGACACGGAGACAGTGATGCCTCTCAAAGTGGACAGGTCAGAGGTAGAACTGACCAGAAGAAGAGGTACATCTGCCCAACGTACAGACCTGACGTCTCGTGACATGACGGATGGTGGGCTGGGAGATGAGACGACTAGACTAGACACACGGGTGGACGGTAACTGGAGGGTTCACTTGACTGACGGGACTGACCCAGTGGTACCCTTTGACGATATAATTAATGAAGTAGTGGTGCGACAAAAGAGAACAAGATCATGAGATACAGTTGATAAAAGAGACAGTGGAGGAACATCTCTAACGAGAAAAAGTCCTGAGACAAATGGCAGAGCACAGGGTCGAGGAGCTCAAGAAAGAAGTCTTGGCGCTCAGAGGTTACCTGTCCACCTGGCAAAGTGTGAACAAGAGCCTTAAGGAAGAGATTGAGAAACTCAGAGGAGTAGTAGGTCTTCTGCGGGAGAAGAGCTTGGACTGAGATGTACAGCGGCCGGGTATGAGTGATAACAAGACGGAACTGCCGGTACCCATCTTGGCAAAGGGTCGCGAAGAGATAAAATCTCCTGAAGTTGGTGAGCAAAGAGCTGAAGAAGACAGTCACCCGGTCGGGTCAACTGTAGTGAGGGAAGTGTCCCTGGTAAAGCCAGAGTCTTCTGTCCAGGAAGAGAGCAAGACCATGACCTTCAAATCTGTGATCGAGGTACCCAAAGACATACAAGTAGCCTGTGCAGAGGAAGGTGTACATGAGGCTTTCAAAGAGGCGGTAAAAGCGTGTGAGGTGCACTGGACACCTGAGACTCGGCAGTTGGTGATAATATCAGCCAGAGAAGATACTTCAAACCGAGTAGCTGTCATGAAAGAAATGCACTTGCAATGTCTCCATGCCAAACAGCTGGTCAGGCGGAGTAATACGAAAGTTGCTCGACGCCTAGAGTTAGCAAGGGAGGCTATGGATCAGCTGGGTTTGCAGAAAGATGTGGTTCCGGTACCCAAAGGTCTGATTGGGAGAATCATTGGGAGATCCGGGAAGTTAATGCAAGACCTTGTAAATATCTCCAGTGTGGTGAGAGTGAGTATCCCTCCTGATGATGAAGACCAGGTATCCAGTGAAGTGGATAGGATTCCCATCATGGTGGTTGGCTCTGTGGAAAGCCTGAGAGACTTTTGGATGCTCTTGGAGTATCGAGTGGGGTACCTACAAGAGATTGAGCTATTGAGGCTGCACCGTCTCCGAATCAATAAAGAGATACGGAACACCAGGTGGCGGCCGCCTTCAACCCAAGATGTAAGGACTCCAAGGGTTCCTCCAAGTAGTGACATGGCAGGTGGCCGAAGAATTCAGCGAGTGGCAGTTCAACGGGCCATGCGAGGCTGAGAGACATTAGTTCCTGTGAGACGCTGAATCGGTCAGACTCAGGCCAGACAGTAGGCCTGATTAAGACCGTACCAACCGGGAGATCCGGTCAGTGGGAGAAAGGTCAGATGACAAAGCACACTATAGGAGGGTGGTGACTAAATAGTGTCTGATGACGCAGACAGACTGTGTGTTGTGAGCTCATTTTCTTGTTCACCTTTGATGTCCGATGAACTCCCTCTGCTGGTGAAAGGAGGTGGTGAAACTGATTTGAATGGGAGAAACCTGTCACCTGAACAGGTGGATTGCGATTGGACATCCGGAATCTCTGAGTGGATATAAGGCAGCCGACGCCCTGTAGGGTTGCTGGTGATTTCTCTGCTCTGAGCTCTGTCCTCCAGTTTAGTTCCTGTCTTCTAAAGCTAAGTTTTGCTCTGTTATTGTTCCATAAGATTTTGTCTGATTTGCTTAGTTTTGTGTTCTGCCAGCCCCGGCTGGCGCTCTGCTGAATTTCCATTTTTGTCCCTGATTGGTTAAATCTCTTTTGCTCTGTCTTCAGAATATATCAGAGTGCTGATATAGGGATTTTGAAGTCTAGTGACTTCAGGGCCGTTTTTCCTATCAGACGTGTTGGGACATTTTTGGTAGGGTTTTTGCAGATTGCAGCCAGCATCTTTTCTGTCCTTTCCTATCTAGTTAGTTGGGTCCCATCATTTGCTCTGCCTGTCTTTCTGTCTGTGTTTATGTTTTCATCTGTTTTCACCGACAATACATGTTGGGGGCTGTCTATTGCTTTGGGGTCTGCTCTGGGGCAGTTTAGATTTCCCCTTTCTTTCTTTAGGCTTATTTAGTTCTCTGGCTGTGAAGAGGCATCTAGGACCACTTAGGAACGCTCCACGGATACTGTTAGTTGTTGTGAATATAATCAGGGGTCTGCAATCCGCTAGCTACCAACCTCTCCGGTTTTCTGGACTTAGCTTGCATTTTTGTTTTTTCCTCCTCCGGTGACTCATTCATAACAACTGTGACTGGAGGGCCAAGGAGCAAGGACAATATGCTGACTGCTGGGGGCAGGGGAGGCCTAACGTAGAGATGAGGCCGAATGACGGACAGAGACGGTTCCCTCGACCTAGGGGGCAAGGTGTAATGAGTGCCCGGTTTTGAGAGTCTGGGGTTATGCTGTGTGTTCAACCCCACAGGTTTGAACAAAGGGGGGAGGTATGTGGTGTAATGACCACTGAGTCCGCTAGGGGGCGCTGTGTGGATGTCCCAAGAGAGAGGATGAATGGCAGAACCATGAAAGACCGGTATGTATCTTAAGGTGGGTGGCCTTGAGATGGAGACTGATGTGTGTGTCGAGCAGCAGTGACACTGCTGAGATGCTGTGTCAATGTGTCAGGGAGAAGTCTCCAGGTAACTAGGGAGATGGGCGAGCCTAGTTACCTACAAACCCACCCAGGGGGTGTGTTTAGTACACTATAGTAAAAGACTGTGAGAGTGTGAAGGACCTGTGATGAGGTCATAGCCATGTGACATGGTGGGCGTGGCTGCGGACCATATATGGTGGCCAGGGTAGGTCACAAGTGGTGAATGCAGGGACCTGGTTGGTCCAGAGCAGAAGGTCCCGCTAGGAGAAGTGTCTCCTGGCTCACAGCATGTGAGGTGGCTGTGAGCAATGGCGATGTGTGCCTGAGAGTACCCTGGAGGGAACGAACGTGTGCGGGATGGTGAAGCCGCATAAGGAACCCTGACAGGTGACATAACACTGAGGCTGAAGAGCCTGCGCAATGGACATTTGCATAACCTGTGTGAGTACAGGATAACCAGAGTGAAGCTCTGTAATGGACGCTAAGCGGTTATATATTGCTGCTGTGGGTTTATGATAGAGGAATAAACCGCATGGACTATGTTATGGTTTATGAAAACCCGGTGCCGGAAGTGTTTTATTCGCTGCCAAGCGAGTGATTCCCTAACGGAATGACAGTGTTACCTCACACCATACAGAATGAATTTAAAAGATGATTTATTTTTCATTTATTGATTATTGTCTTTATATTTACCGTTTTATTTTTCCCTTTTTGTTCATATAATTTTTTGTATGTTTCTATGTTTATATTAATGTTGGTTCACTATTGGTCATTTCTTTATTCTTTTATGATTAGTTCTTACTGATTTAAATATGACATCATCTTGATTTGTGTATCATACTATGACTAAGGCCAGTTTTGCCAGAAGTGCATCAGAATTTCAGTCTTCTCCTTGTATTGGTTTGTGTTTTTTTTAATGTAACTTTAATAAAGAAAAACTTTTTATATTCACCCAGATGGATGTGCTGGATTTCCTCTTAACTTCCCACCTATCATGACAGCCGCACCAAAGAGGAGCAGCTCCAGCCATCACATTAATGACTTAATTAAATGTTTGACCAAATATAGCAATATAAATTTCAAGTTGATAATTTTGTATGGCCCATGAAGGACGGTTTAAATATTCCCACCCCTGCTCTAGCAGACCTTCCAATTTAGGTTCAACAAAAATAGAAGAACCCATAAAAACTGTGTCCACTACTAATCTATAGAGTTGAATGAAATGGGTGGGTCAAATTAATAAATTGCCAACTTTAGCTAAAGTCAGGTTTCGCCGATCGAAACCCGACCATAGAGTGAGGTCAGCAATGAGGTCGCCGAGCGAGAAGTCGCGTTTCAAATAATGCTTCCAGTGCCTTTTCTCAGCCAATGATGGAGGACGCACGCTGTGGGCAATGACATGGGCAGTGGCCACCACCATCTTAGAGAAGGGCATTGAAGTGATTGGCTGGCTTTGTGTGGCATCACAGTGGCTATAAAAGGCCGTGACCGTCGACCGCCATCTTACTTCTGCCGATCTTAGAATAAGGGAGAGGTGCTGCTGCTGATTCTGAATAGGGAGAGCGTTAGGTAGGGAAGAAGAAAAAAAATTGCTTCTGCTGATAGTGCTTTTCACTGTACAGTTAGTGTGCAGTGAAAGGGGAGGATTTTTGTTGTGTGCAGCAGCCCTGGGGGTGATTAGGCTGCCTTTTAAGGCTACATGATAGCTGCATTGCTGTGTGCACACTGCTGTTCAAACTGCTTTTTTCAAAGCACTCCAACTTTTATTATTTTGTTCTGGTGAGTTACTGAGCGTTCATTTTTTCACACACCGTATAGTGGTGTACGCTCCTCACACACTACCGTGTACTGGCTGGTATCACGGACAAATATAAGATATCTGTGTGTGACTCTGGAAAAACAAACCGAGGAGATTTTCCGTTTTTCCAGACCTACACCTTATAGAGCTGTCTGTTGTGAGTTCATTTTCCCCTTCACCGTCGATGTCTGATGAACTCCCTCTTCTGGTGAAGGAAGGTAGTGAGGCTGATTACCAAACACCTGACCTGGTAGATGATGACTGGGTAACAGGAACTGCTGACTGGATATAAGGCAGCCGACGCCCTTCTGAGTCGCTGGTGATTTCTCTGCTGGATTCTTGGAGACCAGTCTGATTCCTGCTTCCCAAAGATAAGTTTTTGCTCTGCTATTGAACTTATTAGTTTTGTTTTGTTTACCTTGTTTTTTGGAGTTCAGCCATCCCCGGTCGGGGATGTGCTGAGTTCCATTTTTGTCTCTGATCAGTTTGCCTATTTGCTCTGTCTTCAGAATTTACCTGAGTGCTGATATAGTCATTTTGAAGTCCTAGCGACTTCAGGGCCTGTTTTTCCTATCAGACGGTTGGGACATTTTTTGGTAGGGTTTTTTGCGGATTGCAGACAGCAGCTTTTCTATCCTGTCCTTTTTAGTTAGCTTGGGCCCCATCGTTTGCTCAACCTATCTTTCTATCGGTGTTAGTGTTTTCATCTTGCTTCACCGTCATTATATGTTGGGGGCTGCCTATTGCTTTGGGGTCTGCTCTGGGGCAGTTTAGATTTCCCCTTTCCTTCTTTAGGCCTATTTAGTTCTCCAGCTGTGATCGAGGGGTCTAGGGCATCGTAGGAACCCCCCATGGCTACTGTTAGTTGTTGTGGATAGGATCAGGGGTCTGCAATCCGATAGCTACCAACCTCTCCGGTTTTCTGGACTTAGCTAGTATTTTTGTTTTATCCTCCTTCGGTGACTCATTCATAACAGAATCAACAGCCTTACCGCAGATCCTAGGGTACTCAATAGCAGGAAAGAATTATTAAAAAAAGAAAAAGAGAGTTTGTCAGAATACTTTTTTTTGTGTATATTTTTTCCTCTATGTCTCTGAGGCCACAGGGGGAATTTTTTTCTTTCTCAATGGAGATGAAGCAATTGTCTGATCGTTTGGAGCAGCTCACTGCTGAAGTGCGGGGAATTTCCGCCTATCTTGCTCATTCACATGCTGCTGAACCAAAGATCCCTACTCCTGATGTGTTTTTTGGGGATCGGTCTAAATTTTTGAATTTTAAGAATAATTGTAAATTATTTTTTGCCTTGAAGCCTAACTCGTCGGGGAGCTCCACGCAGCAGGTTAAAATTGTCATCTCTTTGCTGCGCGGCGATCCCCAGGATTGGGCGTTTTCTTTGAAACCTGATGATCCTATTCTTACTAATGTGAACGCATTTTTTCAAGCCTTGGGGTTGTTGTATGATGAACCTAATGCTATCGATCAGGCTGAAAAGGCCCTGTTGGCATTGAGCCAGGGTCAGGATTCTGCAGAGTTGTACTGTCAAAAATTCCGAAAGTGAGCGGTCCTTACTACCTGGAATGATGGTGCCTTGGCAGCTCTCTTTCGAAAAGGTTTGTCAGAAACCGTAAAAGATACTATGGTGGGATTTCCTGTTCCCTCTGGTCTTGACGATTCTATGTCATTAGCCATTCAGGTTGATCGGCGTTTGCGTGAACGTAAAACCGCACGAGAGGTGTTGCCACATGTTGAACAAATGTCTGAACCTATGCAATGTGATAGAGTTTTGTCTGGGGCGCAGCGTCAGGAGTTCAGAAGGCGTAATAAGCTGTGTTTCTTCTGTGGTGATGCCTCGCATATCATTTCTGTCTGCCCTAAACAAGAAAAACGTTTTGCACACACATTTGCTGTGGGTGGTGTTCAACCTAAGTTTCTTCTGGCAATTACTCTGATCTGCTCCCTGTCCACATTTTCCGCTAAGGCTTTTGTGGATTCGGGAGCAGCTCTGAACCTGATGGACTTGGATTTTCTTAAACGTTGTGGATTTCCTATGACACCTCTGCGGACACCTATCCCTTTGAGGGGTATTGATGGTACTCCTTTGGTGAAGAATAAACCTCAGTTTTGGACCCAGGTGGTAATGTGGGTCGCACCAGACCATCAAGAGAATTGCAGATTTTTGGTGTTGCATAATTTGCATGATACCATTGTTCTGGGGCTTCCCTGGTTGCAAATCCATAATCCAGTTTTGGATTGGAAATCTGTGTCGGTGGTGAGTTGGGGTTGTCGGTGTGCCCTTAGTGATGCTCCTGTTTTCTCCACCTCTCCCCAGTCGCATGATGTTCCTGACTATTTGGCTGATTTTTATGATGTATTTAGTGAGAATGAGTCTGCGTCTTTGCCTCCCCATAGGAGTTATGACTGTGCAATTGAGCAGAGCCCTGGGTGTAAATTTCCCAAGGGTCGACTTTTCAATTTATCTGTACCCGAGCACGAGGCTATGCGATCCTATATTAAGGAGTCGTTGGAGAAGGGTCATATTAGACCATCCTCTTCACCCTTAGGTGCTGTTTTTTTTTTCATGGCTAAGAAAGATGGGTCATTAAGGCCTTGTATTGACTATCGTTCCCTCAACAAAATTACTGTTAAATATCAGTATCCGTTACCCCTGATTTCTGATCTATTCTTCAGAGTTAAAGGTGCTTGCTGGTTTACAAAGCTTGACCTCAGGGGGGCGTATAATCTTATTCTCATTAAGCATGGGGATGAATGGAAGACGGCGTTTAATACTCCGGAGGGATATTTTGAGTACCTGGTGATGCCTTTTGGGCTCACTAATGCCCCTTCTGTCTTCCAGTGCTTCATGAATGATATTTTCCGAGACTTGGTGGATAAATTTTTGATCATCTATCTGAATGATATTTTGATCTTTTCCAAGGATTGGGACTCTCATGTGGAACATGTTCGGACTGTGTTCCGGATATTGAGGGAGAATTCCCTGTATGTCAAGGGATCGAAATGCCTTTTTGGTGTACAGAGGATTTCATTTTTGGGATTTATTTTGTCTCCGTCAACTATTGAAATGGACCCTTTCAAGGTACAGGCCATTTATGATTGGGTTCAGCCCACTTCTTTGAAGGCCCTCCAGAAGTTTTTGGGTTTTGCTAATTTTTATCGTAAAGTTATAGCTAATTTTTCTGGTATTGCCAAACCATTGACTGATTTGACTAAGAAGGGTGCTGATGTGCTGAATTGGTCTCCGGAGGCTGTTTCTTCCTTTCAGGAGCTGAAGCGAAGGTTCACTTCTGCTCCGGTTTTGTGGCAACCTGATGTCTCACTCCCGTTTCAGGTAGAGGTGGACGCTTCTGAGATTGGTGCAGGATCTGTTTTGTCCCAAAAGGATCCTGTAACATCTAAAATGAATCCCTGTGATTTCTTTTCCCGAAAGTTCTCCCCATCCGAACGTAACTATGATGTGGTAGAATCGGGAACTGTTAGCCATGAAATGGGCATTTGAGGAGTGGAGACATTGGTTGGAGGGAGCTAAACATCAAGTCGTGGTCCTTACTGACCACAAGAATTTGATTTACCTGGAGTCGGCCAAACGCTTGAATCCTAGACAGGCTAGGTGGGCCTTGTTTTTCACACATTTTGATTTTGTGGTCTCTTTTCTTCCGGTCACTAAGAATGTCAAGGCAGACGCCCTCTCTAGGAGTTTCTTTGCTGATTCTCCGGTTGTGACCAAGCCTGCTACCATCTTAGGTGGGGGGGGTAGTTCTTTCTGCCATCTCGCGCGATTTGAGATGTGCTCTGAAAGAGTTTCAGGAGGACAAACCTGAGCGTTGTCCCATTGGAAAATTGTATGTTCCTGACCAGTGGAGGAAGAGAGTGATGTCTGAAGTTCATTGCTATGCATTGGCTGGTCATCCAGGTATTTTTGGTACTAGAGATTTGGTGAGTCGGTCTTTTTGGTGGCCCGCCTTGTCTCGTGATGTCAGGAATTTTGTGCAGTCCTGTGGGACTTGCGCTCGGTCTAAACCTTGTTCTCGCTCTAGTGGGTTGTTGATGCCTTTGCCGGTGCCCAGGAGGCCATGGACCCATATTTCAATGGATTTTATCTCTGATATGCCTGTCTCTCAGAGAATGACTGTTATTTGGGTGATTTGTGATAGATTCTCTAAGATGGTCCATCTTGTACCACTCCCTAAGTTGCCATCTTCCTCAGAGTTGGTGCCCTTGTTTTTGCAACAGGTGGTTCGCTTGCACGGGATTCCTGAGAACATTGTATCTGACAGAGGAGTTCAGTTTGTGTCTAGATTTTGGAGGACTTTCTGTTCCAAGCTGGGAATTCAGTTGTCCTTCTCCTCTGCGTTTCACCCTCAGACCAATGGGCAGACGGAGAGCACAAACCTGACTTTGGAGTCGTATTTGAGATGTTTTATTTCTGCTGATCAGGATGATTGGGTTTCATTTTTGCCCTTGGCCAAATTTGCTTTAAATAATAGAGCTAGTTCTGCCACTTTGATGTCACCTTTTTTTTGTAACTTTGGGTTTCATCCTTGATTCTCTTCAGGGCAGGTGGAGCCTTCTGCCTGCCCAGGTGTTGACACTGTGGTGGAGAGAATGCACCAGATCTGGGACCAAGTGGTGGATAAGTTGTCTCTCTCCCAGGAAAAGGCCCAGCGGTTTTTCAACCGGCATAGGACCATTGGTCCCCAGTTTAAGGTGGGTGATATGGTTTGGTTGTCATCAAAGAATATCGCTATGAAGGTGGCTTCTCCAAAGTTTAAACCTAGATTTATTGGACCCTACAAGATTTTGGAGATTCTTAATCCAGTCTCTTTTCAATTGGGTCTTCCTGTTACTTTTAAGATCCATAACGTTTTTCATAAGTCTCTGTTAAAGAGGTTTGTTGAGCCAGTAGTTCCTGTGGTGGCACCTCCTAACCCGGTATTGGTTGAAGATAATGTGGAATATGAGGTTGAGAAGATACTGGATTCTCGCCTGGCTAGACGGAGACTCCAGTATTTGGTTAAATGGAAGGGTTATGGCCAGGAGGATAATTCTTGGGTCCCTGCATCCGATATTCATGCCGAAAGATTGGTTCGTGCCTTTCATCGGGCCCATCCTGATCGCCCTGGTGGCGTGGATGAGGGTTCGGTGACCCCTCCTCAAGGGGGAGGTACTGTTGTGAGTTCATTTTCCCCTTCACCGTCGATGTCTGATGAACTCCCTCTTCTGGTGAAGGAAGGTATTGAGGCTGATTACCAAACACCTGATCTGGTAGATGATGACTGGGTAACAGGAACTGCTGACTGGATATAAGGCAGCCGGCGCCCTTCTGAGTCGCTGGTGATTTCTCTGCTGGATTCTTGGAGACCAGTCTGATTCCTGCTTCCCAAAGATAAGTTTTTGCTCTGCTATTGAACTTATTAGTTTTGTTTTGTTTACCTTGTTTTTTGGAGTTCAGCCATCCCCGGTCGGGGGTGTGCTGAGTTCCATTTTTGTCTCTGATCAGTTTGTCTTTTTGCTCTGTCTTCAGAATTTACCTGAGAGCGACTTCAGGGCCCGTTTTTCCTATCAGACGGTTGGGACATTTTTTGGAAGGGTTTTTTGCGGATTGCAGACAGCAGCTTTTCTATCCTGTCCTTTTTAATTAGCTTGGGCCCCATCGTTTGCTCAACCTATCTTTCTATCGGTGTTAGTGTTTTCATCTTGCTTCACCGTCATTATATGTTGGGGGCTGCCTATTGCTTTGGGGTCTGCTCTGGGGCAGTTTAGATTTCCCCTTTCCTTCTTTAGGCCTATGTAGTTCTCCGGCTGTGATTGAGGGGTCTAGGGCATCGTAGAAACCCACCATGGCTACTGTTAGTTGTTGTGGATAGGATCAGGGGTCTGCAATCCGATAGCTACCAACCTCTCCGGTTTTCTGGACTTAGCTAATATTTTTGTTTTTTCCTCCTTCGGTGACTCATTCATAACAGCTGACCACTTTTCAAACAGTTTTGTATATCTGCTGTTTGAATATGGTCAAAACTATGCAGAGACAGCGTGTGTCACTTCGTATAAAAATAGACAGAGATTGACAATTTTCCATACAGACACCGTATAGCGGTGTATGCTCCTCACACACTACCGTGTACCTCACAGACAAATACAATCTATCTGTGTGTGACTCTGGAATAACAAACCGAGGAGATTTTCCATTTTTCCAGACCTACACCTTATAGAGCTGTCCGCTTTTCAAACAGTTTCGTATATCTGCTGTTTGATTACGGTCAAAACTATACAGAGACAGCGTGTGTCACTCCGTATAAAAATAGACATAAAAATCCGTATAAAAATCCACAGCTGTCTGTGGATGGATACCATGTTTTGGCATAGGTGGTTTCCTTCATTGGAGACTGCCCTTCCCGTGGTTGTTCCTTCCCGGGGAAAGACCTGGCTAGTCATTGCTTGCGTTGAGAAACATGTGATGGTGTCTCCGCGGCTGTTGATTTAAATGCTCTTGCATATTTCCCATAAGGGATGGGGGCATTGCTCTAGATCACTGCGTTGAGAAACATGTGATGGTGTCTCCGCAGTGTTGGATGTTGATCTCCATGAGGTCACTCATCCTTATGTTCATAGCCTTTCACTAGGCATTGCTCCTACTAGCCAGTTTCCTACTCCACACTGATGAGGGGCAATACCCCGAAACAGCTGTCTGTGGATGGATACCATGTTTTGGCATAGGTGGTTTCCTTCATTGGAGACTGCCCTTCCCGTGGTTGTTCCTTCCCGGGGAAAGACCTGGCTAGTCATTGCTTGCGTTGAGAAACATGTGATGGTGTCTCCGCGGCTGTTGATTTACATGCTTTTGCATATTTCCCATAAGGGATGGGGGCATTGCTCTAGATCACTGCGTTGAGAAACATGTGATGGTGTCTCCGCAGTGTTGGATGTTGATCTCCATGAGGTCACTCATCCTTATGTTCATAGCCTTTCACTAGGCATTGCTCCTACTAGCCAGTTTCCTACTCCACACTGATGAGGGGCAATACCCCGAAACAGCTGTCTGTGGATGGATACCATGTTTTGGCATAGGTGGTTTCCTTCATTGGAGACTGCCCTTCCCATGGTTGTTCCTTCCCGGGGAAAGACCTGGCTAGTCATTGCTTGCGTTGAGAAACATGTGATGGTGTCTCCGCGGCTGTTGATTTACATGCTTTTGCATATTTCCCATAAGGGATGGGGGCATTGCTCTAGATCACTGCGTTGAGAAACATGTGATGGTGTCTCCGCAGTGTTAGATGTTGATCTCCATGAGGTCACTCATCCTTATGTTCATAGCCTTTCACTAGGCATTGCTCCTACTAGCCAGTTTCCTACTCCACACTGATGAGGGGCAATACCCCGAAACAGCTGTCTGTGGATGGATACCATGTTTTGGCATAGGTGGTTTCCTTCATTGGAGACTGCCCTTCCCGTGGTTGTTCCTTCCCGGGGAAAGACCTGGCTAGTCATTGCTTGCGTTGAGAAACATGTGATGGTGTCTCCGCGGCTGTTGATTTACATGCTTTTGCATATTTCCCATAAGGGATGGGGGCATTGCTCTAGATCACTGCGTTGAGAAACATGTGATGGTGTCTCCGCAGTGTTGGATGTTGATCTCCATGAGGTCACTCATCCTTATGTTCATAGCCTTTCACTAGGCATTGCTCCTACTAGCCAGTTTCCTACTCCACACTGATGAGGGGCAATACCCCGAAACAGCTGTCTGTGGATGGATACCATGTTTTGGCATAGGTGGTTTCCTTCATTGGAGACTGCCCTTCCCGTGGTTGTTCCTTCCCGGGGAAAGACCTGGCTAGTCATTGCTTGCGTTGAGAAACATGTGATGGTGTCTCCGCGGCTGTTGATTTACATGCTTTTGCATATTTCCCATAAGGGATGGGGGCATTGCTCTAGATCACTGCGTTGAGAAACATGTGATGGTGTCTCCGCAGTGTTGGAGGTTGATCTCCATGAGGTCACTCATCCTTATGTTCATAGCCTTTCACTAGGCATTGCTCCTACTAGCCAGTTTCCTACTCCACACTGATGAGGGGCAATACCCCGAAACAGCTGTCTGTGGATGGATACCATGTTTTGGCATAGGTGGTTTCCTTCATTGGAGACTGCCCTTCCCGTGGTTGTTCCTTCCCGGGGAAAGACCTGGCTAGTCATTGCTTGCGTTGAGAAACATGTGATGGTGTCTCCGCGGCTGTTGATTTACATGCTTTTGCATATTTCCCATAAGGGATGGGGGCATTGCTCTAGATCACTGCGTTGAGAAACATGTGATGGTGTCTCCGCAGTGTTGGATGTTGATCTCCATGAGGTCACTCATCCTTATGTTCATAGCCTTTCACTAGGCATTGCTCCTACTAGCCAGTTTCCTACTCCACACTGATGAGGGGCAATACCCCGAAACAGCTGTCTGTGGATGGATACCATGTTTTGGCATAGGTGGTTTCCTTCATTGGAGACTGCCCTTCCCGTGGTTGTTCCTTCCCGGGGAAAGACCTGGCTAGTCATTGCTTGCGTTGAGAAACATGTGATGGTGTCTCCGCGGCTGTTGATTTACATGCTTTTGCATATTTCCCATAAGGGATGGGGGCATTGCTCTAGATCACTGCGTTGAGAAACATGTGATGGTGTCTCCGCAGTGTTGGATGTTGATCTCCATGAGGTCACTCATCCTTATGTTCATAGCCTTTCACTAGGCATTGCTCCTACTAGCCAGTTTCCTACTCCACACTGATGAGGGGCAATACCCCGAAACAGCTGTCTGTGGATGGATACCATGTTTTGGCATAGGTGGTTTCCTTCATTGGAGACTGCCCTTCCCGTGGTTGTTCCTTCCCGGGGAAAGACCTGGCTAGTCATTGCTTGCATTGAGAAACATGTGATGGTGTCTCCGCGGCTGTTGATTTACATGCTTTTGCATATTTCCCATAAGGGATGGGGGCATTGCTCTAGATCACTGCGTTGAGAAACATGTGATGGTGTCTCCGCAGTGTTGGATGTTGATCTCCATGAGGTCACTCATCCTTATGTTCATAGCCTTTCACTAGGCATTGCTCCTACTAGCCAGTTTCCTACTCCACACTGATGAGGGGCAATACCCCGAAACAGCTGTCTGTGGATGGATACCATGTTTTGGCATAGGTGGTTTCCTTCATTGGAGACTGCCCTTCCCGTGGTTGTTCCTTCCCGGGGAAAGACCTGGCTAGTCATTGCTTGCGTTGAGAAACATGTGATGGTGTTTCCGCGGCTGTTGATTTACATGCTTTTGCATATTTCCCATAAGGGATGGGGGCATTGCTCTAGATCACTGCGTTGAGAAACATGTGATGGTGTCTCCACAGTGTTGGATGTTGATCTCCATGAGGTCACTCATCCTTATGTTCATAGCCTTTCACTAGGCATTGCTCCTACTAGCCAGTTTCCTACTCCACACTGATGAGGGGCAATACCCCGAAACAGCTGTCTGTGGATGGATACCATGTTTTGGCATAGGTGGTTTCCTTCATTGGAGACTGCCCTTCCCGTGGTTGTTCCTTCCCGGGGAAAGACCTGGCTAGTCATTGCTTGCGTTGAGAAACATGTGATGGTGTCTCCGCGGCTGTTGATTTACATGCTTTTGCATATTTCCCATAAGGGATGGGGGCATTGCTCTAGATCACTGCGTTGAGAAACATGTGATGGTGTCTCCGCAGTGTTGGATGTTGATCTCCATGAGGTCACGCATCCTTATGTTCATAAAAATAGATGGAGACTGACAATTCTCCATGCAGACACTGTATAGAGCTGTCTGATTCTCAAACAGTATTGTATATCTGCCGTTCGCATTACAGCCACATCTATACAGAGTCAGCGTCTGTGTGTGACACTCCGTAAATGCATATACGGAGATTGTTAGTTACACAAAAAACGCATACAGCTGTACACTTCTGATACAGTTCCGTATATCTGCTTGTTGGATTACGGTCAAATACATATTGGGAGAGCGTCAGCGACTAACAAAATATATATGTAGATTTAATTTTTTTAATACACCTTACACAGCTGGATGCTCCTCATACAGTACCATCTCTCTGCTGGCATTTTTGGTACATTTTCCAAAACATGAGGAAGTATGGTGGAAGAGGCTGCGGACGTGGGCAGGGGGGCGCAGCTGGTACTGATGGTGGTGGTGCATAGGCTGGTTCTGGCAAAAGCACAATAGCAGCTAAGGCAGGAGGTGTTGAGCCTGCGTCATCGTCTGACCCAAGAAGGCCTGCAAAGTTCCCTTTTCTTGGAGTAGGAAAACTGCTTTTAAAGCCAGAGCATCAGGAACAAGTTTTGGCGTACATTGCCAAAACAGCCACCAGCTCTATTGCCTCCTCTTCTGAACGTTCGAAACCTGCAAGCACGGAGTCATCAGTGCAGGTTTCTGGTCAGGAAAAACACCTTTCCTTGTGTCCTTCACCCCCACCAAAAGTTAAGGATGCGGCTGCCCACACTTCAGATTACTCTATGGAGCTCTTTTCACATACCATGCCTGGGTTACCCAGTCAAATCCTGAATTCCCCAGTCCAAGATGAATCTGACATGGCGCGCACTGATACATGTCATCCCCTGAGGAAGAAGTTGTTAACTTTGAAACGCGTTGGGAATAAATGTATAAAGCACACCACTTGTGAGGAGTGATGGTCTGGCAGCGCACGCTTAATCCATAAAAGTTCTTTTCTTTGAATCTGATGGCGCGCACTGATGCATAGCCACTACTAGATGATTCTGCTGGTACATTGACCCAGACCACTACATTGCCCTTGCAGTCTACTGAGCCAGAATCTGACCCTGATGAAACTCAGGTGCCCCTTCCCGCATACTATATCACCTTACACGGTGACACAGAGGATGGTAAAGAGGAAGGTGCAGATGACTTTGAAGAGGATGTGATGGATGAACCAGTTCTTGACCCGGATTGGCATCCATTGGGGGAGGAGGGTGTCGCTGGCAATAGTTCAGATATGGAGAAGGATCCGCAGCAGGCATTGACATCGCAGCAGCGGTTATCTGGCAGGCCCGCAGCTGTCCAAAAACGTGGACCAAAACCTAAAAGAGTTGCAGGACAACTTGGCCAGACGGTCAACTTAGCACAGCGTGCAATGCCTGAAAATGTATACCATAGTAGGAAGAGTGCAGTGTGGCACTTCTTTGTCCAAAATCCTACTGATGAGGCAAAGGTTACCTGTAAGAAGTGCAGAAGGACCTTTAGCCGAGGTAAACAACTCAGAAATTTGAATACCAGTTGCATGCTTAGACATTTAATCAACATGCACTTGCAAGCGTGGACGGGCTACAAAACCTCAGGCAGCACATGTGCACCTGCTCCGACTGAAGGTAGACAGTAACGCCCCGTCACCGTTAAGCACACCACCCGAACTAAATGTTGAGGTGTCGTCGCAAGGCCAAAGCACTCAGGGAATCACAATGATTTTGCAACACAACACTAAATCTAGGCCATCACCACCAATACCATCACCAACCCCCTCTCACTCCGTCCGATCCACCGCTACATCCCCCATATGCAGCTCGCCAGTCCAGCTCACCCTACCAGTCACTCTGAGTAGTACTCATCCTCTCATCGGCGTACACTGTGTTTGAACGCCTACATTGTCAAACTAATCTCATTAGAGATGATGCCCTACCGTTTGGTTGAAAGTGAAGCTTTCCGCGAGCTCATGGCCTATGCAGTCCCATGCTATGACCTACCCAGTCGGCACTTCTTTTCTTGAAAAGCCATCCCAGCCCTCCACCTGCATGTGAAAGACCGCATTGTCCATGCACTCAAGCAATCAGTGAGTGGAAAGGTGAACCTCACAACAGATGCATGGCCAATAGGCATGGCCAGGGCCATTATGTGTCCATCACTGCGCACTGGGTTAATGTGGTGAATGTAGGCTCCACAGGGGACAGCGGCAGTGGAACAGTGCTGCCTAGCCCACAGTATAGGAAACAGTTGGCTGTAGGCTTTCGACCCTCCTCCTCCATAAGCAAAAGCTCATCCACAGAGCGCAGTCGCACGAGCACTCCATCCGCAGCTGGCAGTGTTGCACACGAGGTGTCCCACTATCGAACAGCTAGTGGTAAGCATCAGCAGGCTGTGTTAAAGATGATGTCTTTGGGCGACAACAGACACACGGCGGAGGTACTGGCCGACTACTTGCAGCGACAAACTGAGTCATTGCTGGGCAGTCTACATCTTGAGCCAGACAAGGTAGTCATTGATGTGGCAGACATAGCCCGTGCAAAACTCACACACATACCTTGCCTGGCTCACACTTTGAACCTGGTGGTGCAGTGCTTCCTTAATAATTATCCAGAGTTAACATCCCTGCTCCATAAGGTTCGAAGACTGTGCTCGCACATCTGTCACTCAAATTTCCACTCCAGTCATATGCAGAAGCTGCAGCGATTGCTCCACCTCCCCAAGCACCGCCTAATCATAGACGTTGCAACAAGGTGTAACTCCACCCTGCACATGGTTGAGAGGCTGTGCGAACAGAGGCAGGCTGTAATGCTTTTGTGGGAGGATACACGGGCAGGCAGTTTGAGGGAAGACATGGAATTGTCGGGTGTGCAGTGGTCAAAGCTGAAAGACCTCTGTAAAGTACTTCAATGTTTTGAGGAATGCACACGACTGGTAAGCGCAGACGACGCCATCATAAGCATGAGCATCCCACTGATGTGTCTGCTCATGCAAACTTTGACGCACATTAAGGATCTGGCGTCTGCAGCGGAGGAGGAAGAGGAGGAGGAGGAGGAGGAGTGAAGCCTTGCTGACAGTCCATCATTGTCTGGTCAGGGAACTGTCCTGGACGAGGTGGAGGAAGTAGAGGAAGAGGAGGAGGAAGAAGATGAGAGAGATGATTATTTTGGGCAGGAGGATGCTTCTCAGGGGGCAAAAGAAAATGTTGGCGTTCCAAGGTCAGGTACAGTGTTTGTGCATGACTGTAGGGATGTGGATTTGCCAGAAAGTGCTCCTCCACCCAGCAGTGGCAGTGCATCATTGACACCTGGAACATTGGCCCACATGTGCGATTATGCCTTGCGGATCCTAAAAAGGGACCCCTGCATTGCCAAAATGATGAGGGATGACGACTAATGGCTGGCCAGCATCCTCGATTCACGCTACAAAGGCAAATTACACAACATCATGCCACAGGAGAACCTAGAGATAATATTGGCTAACAAACAAGCAACTCTGGTAAACCGTTTGTTTGAGGCTTTCCCAGCACACAGCAGCGGTGCTGGTTCTCCCACGAGCCGTAGTGGGCACAATGGAAGAGGTGTTTGTGGTGCACAAAGCTGAAGTGGCGTTGGAGACAGGGGTTTAATGACCATGTTGTGGAATGAATTCTCAAGTACCGCTCACACGACTGCTAATACTGCATCGATTACAAGTGACAGGAGACAGCAGTTGTCAACTATGGTTACAAACTACTTCTCCCCCCATATCAATGTTCTCCCTCACAGGTCATTCCCCTTTGACTATTGGACCTCTAAACTGGACACCTGGCCTGAATTGGCACACTATGCCTTACAGGAGCTCGCTTGCCCCGCTGCTAGTGTGCTATCTGAAAGAGTCTTCAGTGCTCCTGGATCAATCCTGACAGAAAAAAGGACCCGTCTGTCGACCCAAAATGTTGATGATCTAGCCTTCATTAAAATTAACCAAGCATGGATTTCAAAGGATTTTGTCCCACCTTCCCCTGATGACACATAGGTTGCCAGAAAACTGCCTCGCTTTTGTCCTCCTCTTCCTCGGACTTGCCCAATTCCGCCATTTGCAGCAGCTGAATGTCCAGCCTACACATCAACATACTGTATGCCATTTTTTAAACATCCCTAACTGGGCTGCCCACCCCCCCTAGGGCTGGGGTCAACACCTGGCGCACCCGGGCAAGTGCCGTTGCTCTGAACAGGTGGATGGGCCCACTGATGGCCGACGGCACTGGCACAGGGCCCCTCATAGTACAATACAGTGTCTCTGATGGTGGGGGGGCCCATTCGCCATCAGATACACCAGCGTACTATGAGGGGCCCTGTCCCAGTACCGTCGCCCACGAGTGTGCCCCCCTGTTTGGTCATGGCCACAGCACTTGCAAGTTGCAATACTTACCTCTCCCTGCTCCACCGCTGTGTAGTCTGGCCAGTTAAATCCTTCACCAGGACGACCACTAGAAATTTGGTGTATTGATCGATGATGGTTAAGATGTAGCTATGACTTGTCCTGCTGGCCTCTACCTTCAGATGATCAATGGCTACCATTTGTAACGGACATCAACTTACAAGCGGATGCAGTGGTGCTTTATGATCACCTTTCAAAGTTGTGATAGTCACAGACGTGTGACATTCCGGCCACCATTTTTCAATGTCTCCTCTCATGCCAATCCAATAGAATCACCTACGGCCTGTGGCTTCTGTCTTTTTGCACTCCAAAATGACCAGACACATCAAGATAGGCAGTGAGGACCATGGGTACATCTCTCCCTGTGATCACAATTTGATGGAGATGAGTAACGGTAATGTGATCCACGCTACTGCGATAAAGCAATCCTTTCTTCACAAAGAACCATTTCTGCTGTCTCCACAGACACAGTAATTGAGGGTCTGCATCGCCTCTGCAACATCTACTAAGAGGTTTTCCTGTGATGAGTAATTCCCAAATTTCTGCTAACACTCGACTTTCTGTCTGTACTTGTATCCATGTAGTTTCCAGTAGCGGAGAGTCTGGACTGACTTACTGAGATTGAAATATTTAAAAGTACCACAACACTGTATACTGTTGTATGCTTCGAATACCTTTCCCTTTTTCTACTTGTTAAATTCTGGTGTAATATATAGTGAGCCTGTGAGCATCTGGATACACCTGGTATGTGCTGATACAGTACCTTTATTCAAAATTTTTTATTACGGTATCATCCATAGTGAGTGAGCGTGTGTGGTTTACGCCTTCTATATATACGGTGAATTGGAGATACCAATTTTTACCCTATACTCGATACAGCTTGTATCATGTTAAACAGTACCTTTGTTCAACATTTAGTATTACGGTCACATCCATACTGAGTAAGCATCTGAGAGTGACTACGGGACTATGTATGCGGAGATTTCAATTGTACCCTATAATATATATATACTTGCTATCTTGTTATCCAGTACCTTTTTTACAACATTTATTATTATGGTCAAACCCAGACTTAGTGAGCATCTGAAGGTGACTCCGGAAATATATACCGAGATTTCAAATTTGGCCAACATTGTATACAGCTGTACGCTTCAGATACAGTAACCTTTTTTGCTATTTAGATTCTGGTGTAATCCATAATGAGCCTGTGAACGTCTGTTTGTTACTCCGGAAATATATTTGGAGATTTAAGATTACCCCAACACTGTATACAGCTGTACGTGTTGTGTGTTGCATTACCCATTTACAGCTTTTCATATTCTTGTGTAATCCATACTGGGCCTGAGAGCGTTTGTGTCTGCCTCCTGAAATATATACGGAGATTCAGAATGTTTACACTACACTATATATACCTTGTTTCTGGTGATACTGTACCCTTTTTCAACTTTTTATTTTATTGTGTAATCCATACTGAGTGTGTCAGTGTTTGTATATGACTCATGAAATATATACAGAGATTTACTGTTATCCCTAGACTGTATAGAGCTGTATGCTTCTGATACAGTACCATATATCTGCTGGTATTTTGGGTCCATTTTCCAAAACATGAGGATGTATGGTGGAAGAGGACGCCGACGTGGGTGTGGGGGGCCACCTGGTACTTAATGTGGTGGTGCATCTGCTGGTAGTGCCAAAAACACAATAGCAGCTAAGGTAGGAGGTGTTGAGCCTGCATCATGGTGTAGCTCTGGAAGGCCTGTAAGGCTCCCTTTTCCTGGAGTAGGTAGACTGCTTTTAAAGCCGGAACATCAGGAACTGTTTTTGGCTTACATTGCTGAAACAGCCTATAGCTCTATCGTCTCCTCTTCTGAAGTTTAAAAAAATGCAAGCACTGAGTCGTCAGTGCAGGCTTCTGGTCAGGAGCAACCCCTTTCCTTGTGTACTTCACCCACACCAAAAGTGAAGGATGCGGCAGCACGAACTTCAGATTACTCCATGGAGCTCTTTTCACATACCATACCTGGGTTAATTAAAAATGGGGCCCATCATATACTGGAGCATTCGAAATGGGGGACATCAGACACTGGAGAAGCATTTACGGGGCCCATTATACACTGGAGCATTAGAAATGGAGCCCATTATATATGGAGCATTATTAGGGCCCATCATACACTGGAGCATCATCCATGAGGCCTATCATATACTGGAGCATTCCAAATGGGGGACATCAGACACTGGAGTAGCATTTAAGGGGCCCATTATACACTGGAGCATTAGAAATGGAGCCCATTATATATGGAGTAGAGATGAGCGACTTTGCCTTTTTTCTGGTCGAGTCGGGTTTCACGAAACCCGACTTTCGCAAAAGTCGGGTCGAATGAAATCGGCCGATTATCGTGAAAAGTCGAAGGCCGACTGAAACACGAAACCCAATGTAAGTCAAAGGGGAAGAAAAGTCGGCAGTGAGTGGAGGACAGGAAACACACCTACAGTGCCCATTTTAATGCCAAAAACATCAATTCTTATTCCTTAAGCTTGTCAACCTTAAATTACTTTATAATAATAGTTAGGCATTGAAAACTGGGGGTTATTTGGCTAAAGTTGTGGGGGGGGTAGTGCTGGCTCCAGATTTTCGTGGGCCCAAGGCCAAAGAGTGTCACTGGGCTCCTTTAACACATGCCACAATTCATGATCCTTTGATACGGCAGAGAAATAGCGGTACAGTACAATGAAAAACACTTCAATTCTTACATCACATGACTGATATCCATTTTAAATTCTCCAATAGCTCTAAAAACAGACAGTATATTCCTCCATACAGTATTATGGCCACCGCATAGTGCGCCATACAGAGTAATGAGGCCCATGTATTTCTCCATACAGAATCATTGGTCCCATATAATGTTTGATACAGTATATGATGATCTCCACATAATGCTACAGTATATGTTGTTCACCATGGATGAAGCTCCAGTGTCTTATGGGCCCAAATAATGCTCCATATATAATGGGCCCCATTTCTAATGCTCCAGTGTATAATGGGCCCTGTAAATGCTGCTCCAGTCACTGATGTCCACCTTTGGAATGCTCCAGTGTATGGTGGGCCCCAGATATCATTCTCCAGAGTATCGTGCTCCCAAAAAATTGCTCCCAACCTTTAAAACAATTAAATAAGTCTCCTTGCTAGGGAATCCCTGTACTCTGGACTCCTCGTCGTCCCCATCTTCCATTTCTCTGCACTTGGACTGTTTAGGCAGAGGGCGTACAGATGAGATGTCATCGCGCTCTTTGACCAGAATGTCACTGTCAGGAAAAGTGTTTGGTTTCTGGGGGCAGTATGGTTGCAAAGCTGAACCTTAAAGGAATGTCCAGAAGGGCACCACCAGGAGTGGAGCCTGCGGCTTAATTGGACTCAACACGGGCAACCTCAACCATGCCATCCACAAAAAAGCTGCACAGATTGCAAGCTTAATTCCGTTAACGAACGAGACTCAGGCATGCCCCCGCGGTCCGCGTCCAGCTTACTAGAGGGACACCCGAGGCTCTGGCAGGCGAGATCGACCAATAACAGGTCTGTCATGCCCTTACATGTCCGAGGCTGCACGCGTGCTACAATGAAAGGACCAGCGTGTATCGCTTACAGGTGCGGATAACACGCTGAACACCGTTAGTGATGGGGATCTGGGATTACAATTCTTCCCCGCGAACAAGCATTTCCCAGTAAGTGCAGGTCAACCGTAATTCCGGAATTAGGCCTAAACGGCATTCCAGAAAGAATGTGAAAAAATTAAGTATCCAAACCACAGGTGCTGTAGCTGGCTTAACAGCTGGGCTTCTCTGCTGAGTAGCACACAGTTCTTACATAAACAGGCGGCATAGCTTGGTTCACGGGTGGCCAACTCTGCTGAGTAGCATACATAGTTACTAGGCCCAAAGGATTAAGTGGTGTAAATGCAGTCAAAAACTGGTTCTTTCATAAACAAGCGGCATAGCTCGGTTCACGGGTGGGCTCCTCTTCTGAGTAGCAGACACAGTTACTAGGCCCAAAAGGATTTTCAGGACAATATGCGGTAAAAAATTATTAGAAACACACACGGTGTAGCTCCTTCACAGGTGTACTACACCGCTGGCTACCAGATGCCGCTACTATGCCCTAAAACTGTCTATTATCATTGAAAACCATTATTAATGTGAAAAAAAGATACGCTTTTGTTTAATGAAACATTCTCGAACGGAAACTCGACCAGCTGAATTTTAATGAAAGTGTTGTAGTTCGACGAACGGATCTAGCACCGCCCAAAACAGCTAGAATTTGAACTTGGCCAACAGTTCCACTCAAACACCACTCATCTGTAATCAGGAGGCAGACTCAGACGGTCTCAGGCACAGTATGGATTCGACAAGATTGTAGAAAGTTGAGAAAGGGTACAGTGTCACCGAATAACAGGTATATATAGCATAGTTTAAACATTTAAAATCTCCGTGTTTATTTCCGGAGTCCAACAAAGACACTCACAGCCTCTGTATGGATTAGACAACAATCTAAAAAGTAGAAAAAAGGAAATGTTTTTGAAGCGTACACCAGTATACACTGTTGGGGTATTTTTAAATCTTCATATATATTTCTGTCTCAGTAAGACAGTCCAGACTCTCCGCAATAGGAAACGAGGTGGATAAAAGTACAGACATAAAGTCGGGTGATTGCAGAAATTTAGGAATTACTAATCAGGGGAAAAACTCCCGGGAGAATTCTCAGAGGTGATGCTGGCCCTCAATTACTTTGTGTGTGGAGACAGCGAAAACAGTTCTTTGTGAAGAAAGGGTTGCTGTATCGCAGTACCGTTGATCCCATCACCATTACTCATCTCCATCAAATTTTGATCACAGGAAGAGATGTAGACATGGTCCTCACTGCCTATCATAATCTGTCAGGTAACTTTGGAGTGCAAAAGACAGAAGCCACAGGCCGTAGGCGATTCTATTGGATTGGCATGAGAGGGCACATTTAAAAATGTGGGCAGGAATGTCACACGTCTGTGAGTAGGAAAACTGTGAAAGCTGATGATAAAGCACCACTGCATCTCATTGTGAGTCGACGTCCATAAGAAATGGAAGCCATTGATCATGTGAAGCTAGAGCTCGGCCAGCAGGACAGGGCATAGCTACGTCTTAACCATCATCTATCAGTTCACCAAATTTGTAGTGGCAGTCCCAGGGAAGGATTTGACAGCCCAGACTACACAGCAGAGGAGCAGGGAGAGGTAAATATTGCAAATGCTGGGGCCCTGCCCAAGCAAGGGGGGCCACCTCGTGGGCGTCGGTACTGGCACTGGGCCCCTCATAGTACGCCGGTGTGTCTGACGGCGGGTGTGCACCCCCACCGTCAGAGACACTTGATTGCACTATGATTGCACTATGTGCCAGTGCCGGCGCCAAAGAGTCGGCCCACCTACCTGTCCAGGGCAATGGCACTCGCACGGTTGCGTACGCTAGGTGGTGACCCCGGCCATGGGGTGGGCAGCCCAGTTAGGGAGGTTTAAAAAATGGCATATGTTGATGTTGGACATTCAGCAGCTGCAAATGGAGGAATTGGAGAAGTCCGAGGAAGAGGAGGACAAAAGCGATCCTTTTTTCTGGCAACCTAAGTGTCATCAGGGGAAGGTGAGACACAATCCTTTGAAACCCATGCATGGTTCATTTTAATGAAGGTTAGATCATCAATATTTTGGGTCGACAGACGGGTCCTTTTTTCTGTCAGAATTGAGCCAGCAGCACTGAAGACTCTTTCCGATAGCACACTAGCAGCAGGGCAAGCAAGCTACTGTAAGGCATATTGTGCAAAAAAATGTATACCAAGCTGCTTCACCGCATCAGGGTAATCCGTAATGAAGCAGTCCCTATCTAATGTATTTAAAACCTGAACATCTGAACAGTGTCTAAAATGAACAGGATTCGGACAGGCGCTTCTTAGTATGGGCTTGTGGTGCAAGACAGCTCTTTTGTGCATGCCACACAAGAGAGGGTTACCTTGACGCGGTGAAGCAGCTTGGTATACATTTTTTTGCAAAAAAAGTATCTACTAAATACCCTGTATTTGTTATCCAGCACTTGCTGATTGCTATCATATATTTTACTGCAGAGTATTTTTGCAAATCTGTTTTCTTGTTGTGTCTCAGTTAGTGGGTGGTGTGAACGTTGTCTTACCGACTTGTTCACATTTGTGCAAGTCACATGTGTTTTTAATCCGTTTTCTCCTTGCCTAGCATGGTTTGAGAGACCCCACCCCTCTCTTGTGTGGCATGCACAAAAGAGCTGTCTTGCACCACAAGCCCATACTAAGAAGCGCCTGTCCGAATCCTGTTAATTTTAGATACTGTTCAGATGTTCAGGTTTTAAATACATTAGATAGGGACTGCTTCAATACAGGTTACCTTGATGCAGTGAAGCAGCTTGGTATGCATTTTTTTTGCAAAAAACGTATCGACTAAATACCCTGTATTTGTTATCCAGCACTTGCTGATTACTATCATATATTTTACTGCAGAGTATTTTTGCAAATCTGTTTTCTTGTTGTGCCTGCTCCTTAATGTGCGTCAAAGTTTGCATGAGCAGACGCATAAGTGTGATGCTCATGCTTATGATGGTGTCGTCTGCGCTTACCAGTCCTGTGCATTCCTCAAAACATTGAAGGACTTTACAGAGGTCTTTCAGCTTCGACCACTGCACACCCGACAACTCCATGTCTGCCCTCAAAGTGCCTGGTCGTGTATCCTCCCACAAATGCATTACAGCCTGCCTCTGTTCGCACAGCCTCTCAACCATGTGCAGGGTGGAGTTCCACCTTGTTGCAACGTCGATAATTAGGCGGTGCTTGGGAAGTTGGAGCAATCGCTGCAGCTTCTGCATACGACTGGAGTGTACGGCGACTGGCAGATGTGCGAGCACAGTCTTCGGACCTTCTGGAGCAGGCATGTTAACTCCGGATAATTATTGAGGAAGCACTACACCACCAGGTTCAAGGTGTGAGCCAGGCAAGGTATGTGTCAGAGTTTTGAAAGGGCTATGGCTGCCACAAAATTCTGTCTGTTATCACTAACTACCTTGCCTGCCTCAAGATGTAGACTGCCCAGCCATGACTCAGTTTGTTGCTGCAAGTAGTCGGCCAGTACCTCCGCGGTGTGTCTGTTGTCTCCCAAACACATCATCTTCAACACAGCCTCATGACGCTTACCACTAGCTGTTCGATAGTGGGACACCGAGTGTGCAACACTGGCAGCTGCGGATGGAGTGCTCGTGTGACTGCGCTCTGTGGACGACCTTTCGCTTCTGGAGGAGGAGGGTCGAAAGCCTACACCCAACTGTTTCCTATACCGTGGGCTAGGCAGCACTGTCCCACCACCGCTATCCCCTGTGGACCCTGGATCCACCACATTAACCCAGTGCGCAGTGATGGACACGTAACGGCCCTGGCCATGCCTACTGGACCATGCATCTGTTGTGAGGTTCACCTTTCCACTCACTGATTGCTTGAGTGCATGGACAATGCGGTCTTTCACATGAAGGTGGAGGGCTGGGATGGCTTTGCGAGAAAGGAAGTGCCGACTGGGTAGGTCATAGCGTGGTACTGCGTAGGCCATGAGTTCACGGAAAGCTTCTCTTTCAACCAACTGGTAGGGAATCATCTCTAACAAGATTAGTTTGGCAATGTGGGCGTTCAAACCCAGTGTACGCGGATGAGAAGATGAGTACTTTCTTGTCCTACTCATAGTCTCTGGTAGGGTGAGCTGGACTTAAGAGCTGCGTATGGTGGAACTAGCGGTGGACATGGCGGACTGAGAGAGGATTGATGATGGTGATGGAGTTGGTGTTCTTTCTGATGGCCTAGATTCAGTCTTTTGTAGCAATAACGTGATTCCCTGACTGCTTTGGCGTTGCGACGACACCTCAACATTTGCTGCTGGTGGTGTGCTAACCAGTGGGCTTACAGTGGGGGAAACGATGTAGCATTTCTGAATACCTTCATTGGGAGCAGTTGCACATGTGGTACGTGAGGTTTGGTAATCCGTCCATGCTTGCAAGTGCATGGTGGTTAAATGTCTAAGCATGCAACTGGTATTCAAATTTCTCAGATTTTTCCCTCTGCTAAAAGTCTTTGCGCACTTCTTGCAGATAACCTTTGCCTGATCATTAGGATTTTGTTCAAAAAAGTGCCACACTGCACTCTTCCTACTATGGAAGACATTTTGAGGCCTTGCACGCTGTGCTCATTTGACCATCTGGCCTAGCTGTCCTGCAACTCTTTTGGTTTCAGAAACCCATTTTGGGACTGCTTCGGGCCTGCCAGATAACAGCTGTTGCAATGTCGATGCCTGCTGCGGATGCTCCTCATCCTCTTCTGAGCTATTGGCAGCAGCACCTTCTTCCCCCAATGGATGCCAATCCAGGTCAACAACTGGGTCATCCATCACCTCCTATTCAATGTCATGTGCACCTTCCTCTGTGTCACCATGTAAGGTGATATAGTATGCGGGAAGGGGCACCTGAGTTTCATCAGGGTCAGATTCTGGCTCAGTACACTGCGAGGACAATGTAGTGCTCTGAGTGAATGTACCAGCAGATAAATCTAGCAGTGACTGTGCATCAGTGCACTCCATGTCAGATTCTTCTTGGACTGCGTAATTCACGATTTGACTTGATAACACAGGCATGGTATGTAAAAAGAGCTCCATGGAGTAATCTTTAGTGTGGCCTGCCGCATCCCTTACTTTTGGTAGGGGTGAAGGACACAAGGAAAGGTGTGGATCCTGACCATGAGCCTCCAATGATGACTCAGTGCTTTTATTTTTTGAAAGTTCAGAAGAGGAAGCGATAGAGCTGGAGGCTGAGTCAGCAATGTAAGCCAAAACTTGGTCCTGAAGCTCCGGCTTTAAAAGCGGTTTACCTACTCCCAGAAAAGGGAGCCTTCGAGGCCTTGTGGAGCCAGACGATGACGCAGGCTCAACACCTCCTGCATTAGGTGCTATTATGCTTTTGCCACTACCAGCAGATCCACCACCAACACCAACACCATCATTACCAGCTGGCAACCCCCGCCCATTTCCACGGCCTCTTCCAACACACTTCCTCATTTTTGGGAAAATGTACCCAAAATACCACCAGCAATATGGTACTGTAAAACAAGGTACAAGGTGTATATAGTATTGGGGAGAATTTGAATCTCCCTACAGACTTGAGGACACTGAACTAATATCTCAAGCCCAGTGTAGATTACACCTCAATATGACAGGCTGAAATTGGATGGTGTATAAAATGTCTACATAGGACTGGGGAGAATTTGAATCTCCCTACAGACTTGAGGACACTGAACTAATATCTCAGGCCCAGTGTAGATTACACCTCAATATAACAGGCTGAAATTGGATGGTGTATAAAATGTCTATATAGGACTGGGGAGAATTTGAATCTCCCTACAAACTTGAGGACACTGAACTATTATCTCAGGCCCAGTGTAGATTATACCTCCATATAACAGGCTGAAATTGGATGGTGTATAAAATGTCTATATAGGACTGGGGAGAATTTGAATCTCCCTACAGACTTGAGGACACTGAACTATTATCTCAGGCCCAGTGTAGATTATACCTCAATATAACAGGCTGAAATTGGATGGTGTTTAAAATGTCTATATAGGACTGGGGAGAATTTGAATCTCTCTACAGACTTGAGGACACTGAACTAATATCTCAGGCCCAGTGTAGATTACACCTCAATATAACAGGCTGAAATTGGATGGTGTATAAAATGTCTATATAGGACTGGGGAGAATTTGAATCTCCCTACAGACTTGAGGACACTGAACTAATATCTCAGGCCCATTGTAGATTACACCTCAATATAACAGGCTGAAATTGGATGGTGTTATGAATGAGTCACCGTAGGAGGCAAAAACAGAAATGCTAGCTAAGTCCAGAAAACCAGAGCAGTTGGCAGCTATCGGATTGCAGACCCCTGAACTTATCAACACAACTAGCAGTAGCCGCGGGGGGTTCCTACAATGCCCTAGACCCCTCGATCACAGCTGGAGGACTATATAGCCTAAAGACAGAAAAAGGGAAATCTAAACTGCCCCAGAGCAGACCCCAAAGCAAAAGGCAGCCCCCAACATATAATGACTTTGAAGCAAGAAGAAAGAACACTAACACAGACAGAAAGATAGACTGAGCAAAGACGGGGCCCAAGCTAACTAGATAGGAAAGGACAGGAAGGCTGCTGTCTGCAATCCATGAAAAACCCTATGAAAATAAGAGCCAACAGACTGACAGTGAAAAAAGGCCCTGAAGACGCTAGGCTTGAAAAAGACTATGTCAGTACTCAGGAATATTCTGAAGACAGAGCAACCGGCAAAAGGAGATTCAGCTCACCCCAGCAGGGAATGGCAGAATCCAGAAAAGCAAGGCAAACAAAAACAAAACACAAATGCTAAAAGGCAAAGCAGAAAACTTAGCTTTAGAGGAGCAGGAATCAGACTGGTCTCCTAGAATTCCAGATAAATCACCCGCAGGGCAGAAGGGCGTCGGCAGCCTTATATCCAGTCCGTGACTCCACTCAGCCAGTCATCATCATTAGGCTCAGGTGCCTGATAATCAGGCTCATTACCTTCCTTTACCAGAAGAGGGAGTTCACCAGACCTCAGTGACGAAGGGGAAAATGAACTCACAACAGGATGGTGTATAAAATGTCTATATAGGACTGGGGAGAATTTGAATCTCCCAAGAGATTTTAGCAAGGTGACAATGATGCTCTCAGTCCCAAGTATGGCAGCAGGCAGCCTAATAAGCAGGACTGCTGCACACAAAAGTGTGGAAAAATGAACGCTTGGTAACTGGGCAAGAAAGAGGATGAAAAGTATTTTTGCCTTTAAAAAAGCAGCTTGCACAGCAGTGTGAAAACAGCAATGAAGCTATCAGGGAGCCTTATAAGGCAGCCTAATAACCAGCAGAGCTGATGCACCAAAATATAGCCTCCCCTTGCACTGCACACTAACTGGTGTGTTGTACAGGCAAAATCGCTAGCAGCAGAAGTATTTTTTTGTATCTTCTTCCCTGCCTAACGCTCTCCCTTGAGAATAATCAGCAGCAGCAGCTCTCCCTATTCTGAGATCAGCAGAAGTAAGATGGCGGTCGGCGAGCACGCCCTTTTATAGCCCCTGTGACGCCACACAAAGCAAGCCAATCACTTGCATGCCCTTCTCAAAGATGGTGGTGACCGCTGCCTATGTCATCGCGTTGCCCACAGTGTGCGTCCTCCATCATTGGCTGAAAAAGGGAGCTGGAAGCATCTTTTGAAACACGACTTTGGCGCTCTGGTCGCCGACCTCGTGGCCGACCTCACACTATGGTCGGGTTTCGTTTCATGAAACCTGACTTTTGTGAAAGTCAGCGACTTTTGAAATTGATTGACCCGTTTCGCTCAACTCTAATATGGAGCATTATTTGGGCCCATAAGACACTGGAGCATCATCCATGGGGACCATCATATACTGTAGCATTATGTGGAGCTCATCATATACTGTATGGAACATTATATGTGGCCAATTATTATGGAGAAATAAATGGGGCTCATTATTCTGTATGGCGCACTAGGTGGTGGCCATAATACTGTATGGAGTAATATACTGTCTTTTTTTGAGCTATTGTACAATTTAAAATAGATCATTCATGTCATGTAAGCAGTGAAGCATTTGTCATCGTACTATACCTATATTTATGTGCCGTATCAGAGCATCATGAGTTGTGGTATGTGTTAAAGGGGCGCACTGACACTCTTTTGCCCAGGGCACACGAAAACCTGGAGCCAGCCCAACCCCCCACAACTTTAGCCAAATAACCCACAGTTTTCAATGCGTAACTATTATTAGGAAGTAAATTAAGGTTGACAAGCTTCAGTAATAAGAATTGATGTTTTTGGCATTGAAATGGGCACTGTAGGTGTGTTTACTGTCCTCCACTCCCTGCCGACTTTGCTTCCCCATTGACTTGCATTGGGTTTCGTGTTTCAGTCGGCCTCCGACTTTTCCCTATAGTCGGCCGATTTAGTTCGACCCAACTTTTGCGAAAGTCGGGTTTCATGAAACCTGACTCGACCCTAAAAAAGGCAAAGTCACTCCTCTCTACTAATCTAGACTAGTATTTTAGATGAATGGTGATTAAGATCCACATAGAGCTAAACTCTTGCAGCAAAAGCAACTCTTAAACCTCTTCATACACTAGACATTTTGGATGACCAAAAAAATTATATACACCATTCTCTACTGACCAAAGGTCGATGTCTGCAGTAGAGTTGATCTGTCACAGTATGTTTTGCCATTGTCAGATGAAGGCTGAGATCAATCATCAGTTGTCATATTAAGAGATGGGTCTCTTGTCCAAAACGACACTATTCATAGATCAGCCACATACAATGCTTTATTTCCCTTAGGAAAAAAAATCTACACCCAATAATAGCATGGGTACTGATATTCAATTCATAGCGATTCAGTTCACTAAAATATAACAAATTAAAAGCCCTTGAAAGTAGGAGAATTCATGAGACCTTATGATGTGTTGAAACATTTTATTCATGTCCTTGTAGTGTGAAGCCTGTTTCAGATGGCGCCCTAGTCTATGCCTGTCCCCCGGATTACCCCAGATGGTGGAGACGCCGGGGTCTCATACCTAGCAATGCTCTTATCTTTACCCTTATCTAACCCCTCCGCAACCCAGGGAGGTGAGGAGCTGAAGCATATAGGAAAACACTAACCAGACAGGCGAGGTAAAGATAGGAGAAAGTTCCACAAAGTTATCTATCACTGCAGTCCTCCACCAGTCGGGCCTTTATGGCAAAGTGGCCTGACGGAAGCCTCTCCTCAGTGCCAGACATATGAAAGCCCGCATAGAGTTTGCTAATAAACACATGAAGGACTCCAAGACTATGAGAAATAAGATTCTGTGGTCTGATGAAATGAAGATAGAACTTTTTGGTGATAATTCTAAGCGATTTGTGTGGAGAAAACCAGGCACTGCTCATCACCTGCCCAATACAATCCCAACAGTGAAGCATGGTGGTGGCAGCATCATGCTATGGGGGAGTTTTTCAGCTGCAGGGATGGGATGACTGGTTGCAATTGAAGGAAACATGAATGTGGCCAAGTACAGAGATATCTTGGATTAAAACCTCTTCCAGAGTGCTCTGGACCTCAGACTTGGCTGAAGGTTCACCTTCCAATACGACAATGACCCTAAGCACACAGCTAAAATAACAAAGGAGTAGCTTCAGAACAACTCTGTGACCATTGTTGACTGGCCCAGCCACAGCCATGACCTAAACCCAATTGCACATCTCTGGAGAGACCTGAAAATGGCTGTCCACCAACGTTCACCATCTAATCTGATGGAACTGGAGAGGATCTGCAAAGAAGAATGGCAGAGGATCCCCAAATCCAGGTGTGAAAAACTTGTTACATCCTTCCCAAGAAGACTCATGGCTGTACTAGCTCAAAAGGGTGCTTCTACTCAATACTGAGCAAAAGGTCTGTATACTTATGACCATGTGATATTTCAGTTTTTCTTTTTTAATAAATTTGCAAAAATGTCTACATTTCTGGGGGTTTTTTCAGTCAAAATGGGGTGCAGAGTGTGCATTAATGAGAAAAAAAAATGAACTTTTTTGAATTTACTAAATGGCTGCAATGAAACAAAGAGTGAAAAATTTAAAGGGGTCTGAATATTTTCTGTACCCATTGTAAGCAAGTAAAAAAGGGTTCGGAACAGACCTCTCTTCTCTATATAAAGTAGTAAATGATCAGCATTGTATTTTTTTACACTGGATATATTTCACAAAGGTAAAAAATTAAATGATCAGAGGACTTCTTCCTTTTTGCACTACAGATGATATATGCCTGAGATACAGCAAGATTTCCCTGGCACTATGCTCTTTTTGGTCAGATTTCCACAACATAGTACAGTCACTTGAATGAGAAGTCAGCCTGTGACCAGACACATTCATTTGACATTGTGTCATGCTGGCAAATTAAGCCATCAGTGATTTCCACGCCAAGATTTAATTTACTACGTCTATAAAATATTGCTCCCGGCCTTTGCAACAGAATCACAGCCAGAAAACAGATAATTAATGTATAGGTAGTGGTGGTGTGAATCGATTTGCAGGATGCAGTCCAGAGGCTACGTCAGTAATTTGTGACTATTGGAAGGGAGCCCTTACTAGAGGGCATCCATGGCTCCTCTTTTGATTAGTCAGCCTATTGTGATGTCATCATTACGGCATTATCCAATCAAAAGTAGAGCAACGAATGCTGGCAGGTAGGAGACATAGTGCTGGCAGGCACAGATTAGTCTTGCAAATTGATTCTCAAAATTTAAATATATAGGACATTTTAATTTTTTTGTGTGAAATAATGATTATTACATATGCACTGTTCGGTAGTGTTTTAAACATATTTTTAGTCACATAAACAATTTATAATATCATTGTGGATTGTTTATTGCATCTACTATTGTTTATTGATTTCTCAAGGTCTTGCAGGTCTGTGCACTCGATATGTTTGCTAGTTACTGCAGATGGATGGGCGTGGAGTACAGGTCTGTGCTGGTCTATTTCGCTGTAGTATATAAGCTCTTATTGTTGCTCAATTGGTTAGTGTTTGCGGCAATTTTATTATTGTTATTATTATTATTATTGTTGTTTATTGATATAGTACTATTTTGTTCCACAACGTTGATTTTACCTCTTGAAAGTTGTTAGTGTCCATTATTTGGAAAGATGGATCGAGTGAAGATGAATTGTAAGGCTATGTGCACACGTTGCAGAATTCCCGCGGAAACTGAAGTTTTGATTTTCATTTTTCTTTTGTTTTTGACCAACCATGTTCACATACAGTTTTATAATGCAACTGGTATTCAAGTAATATGCATAGAGCAGATTAATGTCAAAATTAAAAGACATTATTACGTCAGTGTACAGTACACGTGTACCGACAAGATGAACAGAACAGCAGGGTAAAACATGTACAGTAGACAAAGCACACATTTAATCTGCACCCAAAAAACGCACCAATAACACCATTCAAAAATCAGCGAACATGCTGAATAACAGGTGTTTTGAATACAGCGTTTTTACTGCTAAGAGAGCAGATTTTGGCTAGAGCAAGAAAAAAAGCAAGCAAAATTGCTCAGTGTGAACATAATCTATAGGATCTACAAAACAATGGTAAATTCAAAGCTGACCATTTCAACAGTGATACATCTATCATTAAAGCTGTCTTTGAAAATTCAGACTGGTGGACCAATTTGGCTGCATATTTTTGACTGAAAGTGTATTGGATTGGCCTAAAGTGGTTTTAGAGGAATTTTGCTTTTTGCGCCTATAAACTTTTGAAAAGACATTTCTTCTTTAACAATTTCCATGTGATTTTGACACCTGTTCTTTCTTTGATATCCATCATGAATATGCTTTGTTTATCCCATTGTCTGCAGAAAAGTCTGCTCTACAACAAGCTAAACTTCTGCAAAGACTTGACTGACACCTCACAATGACACAGTGTCCGCCTGGCACTAATGCTTAAACTAAATGGCAGGCGCCTCTGTTAAGTGTTGTTGATTCTGGACATAAGTGTAAAGATATATTGATTTAGGACAAAAATAGGCCATTGGCTTAAAGTCATGTCCTGCAGCCAAAGCAAATTACACTAATACTTAAAATATGCCATTTCAAGGCATTAGACACTATCGAGTTTGAAATGGCAGCTCCCGAAGCTCTCACCTCATAGGGCAGAAGGGATGTGTCATATGTTCTTTTGACCTTACGCCTTGGGCACCTATATTGCCAATCTAAACACTGCTTTTTATATGAATAAATGGACCCTACTTGGTTTATTATTTTTTGTTTCCTCTGATAATTTGGTATTTCAGTGTACTTAATAACTTAACAACTCAAGATGCTTTCACAGAGATGAAAGGCGTATGTCAGTTCTATTACTTAGCTAAAAAACTGTAATGTTACTGAGGCATGAAGCACATCGTACCTCATGCCTAGTGATTCACCAATTCCTAGCAAATAAATAAATACTAGTTCTGACCCCAAAGTGGTATCCTGCTTCTTCAGAGCAGAACAGATTCAACGTTGTTTAAAGGCAGCCTGTCAATAGATTAAATTCCCTATAGACTGGGGAATCTGTATACAGGACTGTCATCAGAAATATCTAAGCCCACCATACAGAGCTGTAACTTGAAGATTGTAGGCCCAATGCAAAACCTCAGTTAGGGCCCCCAACTATATTCCTTTTTATTGGGCTACTGACATGGACTAAAGTGATTTTATGGATCCCCTTAGGCTTCAAGACTCAGATGCACCAACAACGACTAGCACCCATTATAGTTATGCCCCTGCCCCATGAAGCAAATGATCAGGCCCCTGAAAGTGCTATTTCCATTGACCTCCATTTTGCATTCTGTACCATATTTAATTGGCTTTTGACTTCGAATCAAGATTGTCATATGGTTACTCAAGATCAGTAAGCCACTAATTGAAGAAAAATGGAATATGATTTGGGGCCTGTAAATTTGCTAAATATGAATAGAAACAATTTTTTATAATATTAAATAGGTCCAACTGGAGATTTTGAGTAGCAACTGGTAGGTAGAAAGACATGACAGCCCTCAGGTGAGCTTAGGTTCTATATTTGCGCCTGACAGCAGTACCATCTAGATTTTCGCGGTGGCTGACTTCTCTTATGTTCCGTCACAGACGAATTAATGGGACAACGGAATTCGCTAAATACCAACAGAGGGACAGAGTAAGTAAGAACTATCACCCACACCGTTAAGGTTTTAATAAGCTTCAAATCCAAAAGCTGAAAGGAAGTCTTATATCAAGAGGAAATTTCATAGCTGCCAATACATAAAGGGGACATTTCATTACATCCCTCCATTGGGCGCATGCCATTACTTAGTGTGTGCAGTCACTTATACAGCAAATTTTGAGTCAAGGCCGCCTTTAGACATCTGTCATTTTTCTCGGATGTAAAAGCACGGACAGTTGTTCATCAGTATTCTGGATCCAGGTTTTATCAGTGTTTGGTCAGTCAGATTTTCACAGATGAAAAAATAAATAATTGACAAAGCTTCTCCTATCCATTGTAACGTTAATCACTTACAGCACGGCGTTGTACACAGATACTGTCTATGATTTTTATGGACTTCTAGACTTGTATGGGTGATTTTGAAATGTGACTCCTATCAAAGCCGTGCCTTCATGAATTTTTTGAGGACACACAATCCAAAATACCTGGACCCGTGATCAAGCATGTAAACTATCAAGAGTACATGTTCTATCCATGAAAATTGCAGATAGAACACATATGTGACTCACGGATGTCTGTATGAGACTTTAGCATCGTGTTGAGTTCCATTTTAGAAGTAAGCAGTTTTTAATGTGGATGCTTTATGGCGAAGCAGAACTTATCCTATCTATCGGATCAGCTTCTCAGCCAGTGTTAGTCAAGGGTTGCTTCTTCCAGGAAAAGTTATTTGTGGTTAAGGATCTTCCAGGAATACCTAAGAAAACAGTTTCTCTAAAATTAGTGTCAGCACTGCACAGCTGCTCCCTGGGAGAGGAAAGAGCTGGCTGGAAAGGTATTGTAGCACTGTGGTAATGTGCACTAACTTCTGCACTTGTCAGCCTGCCTATAATAAGTAGCATCATTTATTTTTTGTTGTATTCTGCCTGGCAACTGTATTACTTTCAATAAAAATGGGATTTTACATTTCTGCTGACCAATATATAAAGCTTGATGATTTCATTTCCTTTTATAAATGTCATCCACATATTTGACATGTGTGAAAGCGCACTCCCCAGTCCATGAAATCCAACGCATAGTATGAGGTCTATATCACTGTGCACATGATGTAATGTAACTGCAGATGTTTTTCACATGTGGATAGATTTACTTGTTTAGTCTGGAAACCCTATGATATCCAAAGATTTAGTATATGCAGACTAGAACGCAAAGTAAAACTTTGCTGGAAAGTTCTCTGATATATTCTCACTTCAAAGATCAAGTTTTCCAATAGGACAAATATGTCAAATTTTTCTAATTAATGTGTACGCTTACGTTATCATATATTCTCTGATGTTAGAATACCACTGGTGTGAAGACGGATGGAGGTTCTCCATTATCCAAATTGAGTTCTCATCGGTGATTTCTTAAAGTGGGTCTGTCAGCTTAAAGGGAATCTGACAATCATAGAAGGTGGGGTGCACCAAAATACCATTGTTAGTATATGCAGCCATACATAATAAAAAAGCCGGTGCTACAACCTGGATTGAAAGCGCTAGCAACAATGGTGAGGGAGAAGAATCAATGCAATGAGAATGTGCAGACATGATAAATAGATAAGTATACATTTTTATTCATACAAAAAGGTCACACATAGAGAAATAAAATCACTTAAAAAATATACAAAAAATCCCAAACCATACCCCTGCCTGAGCATTACACAAATATGATATTGTCTCAGTGAGCTCAAATTACCATGCCCTGGGAAGAATACCTTGTGCGGATGGTGCCCAATAGTGATACCAGGTGTAATAAGGTCTTGTAGGGCAGATCACCTAAGTATATACAAGCACATAAAGATCAGAGTAACCAAAGCCAGTAATCATAGTGCAAATTTGACAAAGCAAACTGCAATTCTAGGCATCCCCAGGGAGAAGCAGGTAGCACAATATATAAGAAAAGGGTTAACTGCTTATTAGTCAGGAAAAATCCATGCACAATGACCACACCTGATATAGTAATATACCCAGGTGAAATAATAAACTAACACGGTGAGGTCTGACATCAGGCTAGGGTGAGCTTGATGGCGGAGAGCAAACTAATACGGGGGGAGAGAGAGATGGAAGGTGAATGGGTGTGGGACAAGGCCTTAACAGGAATCTGTCAGCAGATTTTTGTTAGTGAATTTGATAGTAGCATAATATAGAGCAAGTAAGCCTGATTCCAGTGATGTATCACTTAGCTTACTGCGTGCAGAGGTTCTGAAACAATCAGAATTTTTAAAAGTAGCATGTAGCAGAGCTCAGAAATCTAACCCCGCCCACACCAGACTCTCTATGTACATTGTCATTTGATAGTGAGCTGCTAATCACAGGAGGGGGGTGGTCGGCCCAGGAGGGACAGGCTGCTGTAGTCCGAGCATTGATAATCTCCTAGTGATAAAATCTTCATTGTAAGTAAACAACAGCACACAGCCTAATAAATGACACATAATAGAATTCAGTGTTTAACCCCAAACTTCATGCTGTCCTCAGATTACATAGCAAAAACCTGCTGACATTTTTTTTAATATACTCTCTATACTTAATAGTAAAGGCAGCAAATTATAGCTTGTGGCACAAATGTTTTAATGACTAGTTACTAGCAGCACTGAAAGAATACACCAGACCTATAGTTTGAGCTGTATAGTATTCATGTACAGCACACCCCACCCCTCAGGTAGCAGATAGTAGCTAAATGCCATAACACTTTTTTTCCTTTTGGCTGCCAGGAGTACAGACTTGTAGCTGCAATGTGAAACCCTTGCTTAGGCTAGTTTCACACTTGCTTTT